>NW_021848730.1:817346-820520 GCF_003651465.1 Formica exsecta
TCTTTTTTTTTTTTTTTTTTTTTTTTTTTTTTTTAGCGATGTTCGATACAAACGTAGAATTTCATGCTTTCCAATAACTATGCAGTAGAAGCGGCGATACGTTTGTTTGTACTTACATTGATTTCGCGAAGATCGTATAGCAATATACGAATCGGAAAAAAATAAGCTAAAAATATATTGCTTTTTTGTTGCGCGATATTCTAGTTTCGATCAGTAGAATCAATATTTTTTTCGACAAGGAACGAAAATAACTTACAAGAAATCGCACTTTCTCTACCGGAAACTCATCGATGAGTTTGCTGAATAAATGAAAATAATAAAAACTATTTATCTTAAAATTTCAAGACTTAAAACTATCACACACACACACACACGGTATGTTAAATCGGTTAATCATCCGTGACCTTGGTTAGATCGCTCTGTAGATTAATAGTCCGTTCTGTCAGATTGAACAAATTAAAGTCAACGCGGTATGTTTAAGAGTAACTTAGCCGGGAGGGAAGTTATTTCTTCGTCTTAACAGGCCGCTTCTTCTTTTTCTCCTCGGGTCGATACGGCCCCAACTTCCGGCGCACCATGACGCCCCGCCACCAAGCTTGGATCCTGATTGTGCAACGTTGCACGTGATCCTCGTGTTCCTTCTGCCTTCGGAGTGCCTCCTGCTCCGCGAGATATGTGTCGATAAATTCTTGATTGCTGCAGTACTGTAACAAACACCGTGTTTCAGTGCGAGTTTACTGGCATATCTTGTCAAACTCTTTGTGTCCTTCTTCGGAGAAGTAAGCATAGAATATATGAAGCTTTTCTTTTATGTGACGGTCGTAAACCTTCATAGACAATACGAGGAGGATGAATTTTGTACAATATATGTGTGTGTGTGTGTGATTAAAAGCAAGGAATAAATAGCAACATTTTTTAGAAAATCGGATATTATTGATGCATTATTAGAATATTACATGAGTTTAATGAGTTTAAAATGTAAAACAATATATTAATTGTCGTTTATGAATAATATCTGTTAGTTTTTTATTTAATAATAAAAATTTGTGAAATTTATATAAAATGATTTAAAAATGTTCTTTTCAATTTATTGCAAGTATTATTAATTTATTAATATATTATTAGAAATTATAGAGAATTCGTATTAAAATATAATTTCTTTTTTTAAAAGCAAGTTAAAAATGTGAAGTAAAATCTTTTCATAATTGAGTTTTCTCTCTCAGTTGCACTACAAAAAAATATTCCATCTCCTATGCTGTACATAAAAAAAAAAAAATCTGAGAGAATTAGATAATGTGTATATATAGACTTTCGGTCAACGGGTAAATCCTAGCTTAAATGTATATGAAATGTATCGTATATGAAAGGCTCTCAGGGGCTTAGGATTCGCGAATACCGGCTATTAATAATGATCATCGAGACATTTCTGAGTCTCAACCTGACGCGAATTATCGATCAACCGACAAAACTTTAGCGCGCCCTTTAAACTCGGCCGAACCAAATTACCCGAGCTCGATTGCCGATAGGCTTATAGCGAGAAACGTGATGCGGTAAATTAAGCAGTCATACAGAGAATACAAAATAAGATTGTGATTGTGCTTGTTGCCTAGTCGGAAAATCCTCCTTATCCGGCAATTAAGATTTATAGTGGAGGTGGCCAAAATAACGAGCGGCAAAATACAAATTGAATTACATTTCTGTACCGTTTCTGATGCCCGGGGAATGAAATGAAAATATTTCTCGTACCGTGCCGTAGTTTTCTAATCATTACCTCCGTTGTAAGCTGCTCCAAGTATTTTCGAGCATCTTCTATCTCATAGCGTAATTTGTGAATCTCTTTCTCATACATTTTCTTCTCTCGATCATACCTCTCCTGCCATCGCTCGATTCGTTTCTCGATGAACTGTATAAATTCAAAGCAAATATTTTTGTCATCTATGTAAGGGTGCTAGAGTTGAAATTTTCTCGATGAAACTTATTTCAATTAAATTACTTAACGTTCAGCAAAAACACTAAATTTCTGTTAACACATACTCGTTAAAAGGAATCTTAAAACGCTCTAATCTCCAGAAGAATCTTTTTCCGCAACATTTTCAGCTTTTCCGCAAAAGAATTTACTGGCTTAAACGTCTGCTTTAATTTTAACGACGAACCCTTTTAAGACTTAAATATTTGAGTACACAATTTATCTAAAACTTTTCTAATATGCATTTTAAGAGGAAAAAATCGCAAAAAAATTTACGCTCACCGCTGTACGCCATGTCAGATAACGTATTAATTCGTTATTCACGCAATTCTCGTTTTTTTCGCGTACGTAATAATTATTTAAAGTCTTTTCCAGCTCGTCCATCTTTAATTTGTAACGCAGTACGTTTTGCTCTTGACGTGCCGTCTCCCAAGCTCGGACGTATCTCATTTCCACGTCCTTAATTAGTTTTAGTCTCTCCTTCTCGTCCTAAACATTTTGTCCACAATTTTGTTCAGCGTGGCCTCACTTATACACATAATAAATAGCAGTTAAGGAGGAATTGGACGGATCAGTTACGTCAAAAGTTAATAAATCTAATAAATTTCAAGATTCATGAATTTGCTATTGCGCAAAGCACTTTTTTAGTCTTTTAAAATATAAAATCATTATTAATTATTAATTTTTAGTTAAAGTAAAGATTTACCCTGTAGAATGTAATTTAATTTAAAAATCATAAATATTATTTTATATCAAACTAATTTTTTTTATAGTGTCTGTACTGTAAAAATTTTATATAGTGACACAAAAATTCATGAAAATAAAAATTCTACAGAGCAAGTCTTTACTTTAACTCACAAATTAATTATTAATTTTATATTTTAAATGTCATTGTCATGAATTTTCGAAATGTATTAAATTTATTAACTCCTCTCTTTCTTTTAACGTAGCTGATTCTCCAATACGTAGCTTCTTCTTCCTCCTTAAATAGTAAAACTTGATGATTTATCGTCATTGTATTACGTACGATACGTATATATCCTATATAGTATATAAACTTTTCTTGTCTTATGCGAAATATTGTATTTATACCCGTGTTAAAGTGAGCTTCTTTGTTAAACTTTCCTCCTCCTTCTCGTTCGACGTTTTCTTATCGGCGATCGTTTTTCGTAACTCCGCTACGATAGTCTGCATTCTTTCATTCTCTT
>NW_021848730.1:820631-823676 GCF_003651465.1 Formica exsecta
TTCCGATAAAAAACGCTCCTGCTCCTCCCGCGATGTGATTTTCTCTATTTCCTTGATCAATACCTCGATAGTCCCGCGTTCGCTAATTTCTCGCTTCAATTCTTGTATTATACCGCTCACATACAAACTGCAATTTAACATTGATATCTCTTAATACCGATATATACGGATATTATTCATAGTCGAATTTACATACTAGATTTATGAATTGGCAATAGTGGATTATAATAAGTTGAGAATTTTCTCAAATACAGCGTAATATATTTTGGAGATCTAATATATCTGTATATATTTTATATAATCTTATTATAGAAAGAGAGAGAAAGAGAGACAGAGAGAAAGAATTATAAATATAATCAATCAAAATTTTTATTAAAATTAAAAAAAATAAACGTTGTAAATATGGAACGTAAATACACATTTAAATAGCGCAAACGTATACAATTGGAGTAAATACGGAATGATATCTAACAAGAAATAACAAATGTAAGACGGCAAGCGTAATCGCTGTACTTTATCATGTTTATACATTCAAATCTTACGCTAAATTGGGTATGATATAAATTAAAAAAAAAAAAAGAAAAACGGATTTATTTATATTTATTTCTCCACAAATTATTACGCATATTAATTTGGTAATTATATAATTCATCTCGAAACGCTTTTCGCTCGAGGATGATCTATCTCCCGAGGGGGATCCGCCACTGTCAAGTATGTCGGTTTTATACTTTCAGACGGTGTAGACAGGCTAAAGGCTAAATGAACAACCTCTCTCGTTGAAGCTTTTCACGCACAGCTTCCCTCCGTGAATTCGTCATCTCCGCGAAGTTTCCGATAAGCGACTGCAGAATTGACGTTTCCGAAATTCTGCAAATAGATATACAAGGAGAGACCGTTATGATATTGGAATTTTTTTTTTCTTTTGGTTTTTTTGGTTTGACGTACTCAATTTCGGGGTAAAAATTAGCGGTGTCACTTCTCATCTCCGGTTGTTGTCTCAGAGTGTTATGATAAACGACTAATGAGTCCACGCATTTCTCTAATACCTCCAGAACAGCCTCGCGTTCCGCCGGTGAAAATTTTACGGAACTTTCCGCTTCCATCGACGCCTCCATTTTTTTCCTTTTTTTCTTTTTTTAATTTTTACGAATCAGATTTGTCGTTTGTTGGTCGCCACAAATATTGCGCTACGATATTTTTCTTGACAAACTTGCACATATGGAAAATAAAACTAGAATATATATAAGAATAACTTCAAAATTATTTTGGCAAAAACTATGAAAACAACAAGATCAAATATTTTGCGTTGTAAGGTTGTTCCGCGAAATAAAGTTTATACGTTTTCACGTGGCGCATATATAATACATGCACATGTATATATATGTTTTATGCCAAATGTCGACATATTCAACGTTAAATTTATCCGACTGGTAGGTATATCACATGTCAGTCTGCATCTATCTGATGAATCAATTTATCACGTTCCCGTGTGTACATTTACCACAATTTCAGTACCATTTTCTCCATTTACCCATTACTTCCGTAAATTCTGAGCGATATCAACAGCGCAGAATCGAAATATAAATCATTCTTTCGGAGAAACAGCTGCAGAACAGATGCACTTGGAACGAACGTTTAAAGACACGATTAATGTTTTACATATTAAATAGGATTTTATTTGACTTTCTAAATTGTAACTTTCTATAATAACTTTAGTATCGGAAATTAAAATAAATTAATATATATTGTGTGCTTTTTATGATATAATACTGTGTTTCTCTTCGGAGAAACAGCTGCAGAACAGATGCACTTGGAACAAACGTTTAAAGACACGATTAATGTTTTACATATTAAAAATAGGATTTTATTTGACTTTCTAAATTGTAACTTTCTATAATAACTTTAGTATCGGAAATTAAAATAAATTAATATATATTGTGTGCTTTTTATGATATAATACTGTGTTTCTCTTTCGATTTAATTTAATAATAATTAAGAATTGCTAATATTATGTTCTCATTTTTGAAACAATGTATTTATATCGCTTTTTATGATAACAAGAAATACGCACTCGATAACAATTCGCTTCTATGCATATAATAGAACATATGTATATAGTACAACAAACATTGAAAGTAGATAATACGTATATTACCGTAATGTACAGACAGATCATTACAAGTAAGCAGACATTTTTCCGCGGGTTAATTAACACATCACCGGACGCGCAGACATCACATCGCAGACAACATCGATCTCGACATGTGATTGTATTGCGAAAAAAGAACCGACCAAAGCTCTGTAATTCCACGAACCTTTCGAGCGAGTTAAACAGTTTGATCCATCGCCGCTGGCTGCCGTGGAAACGAACCCAAGCAACCATGGACATTAAAGCGATAGTTGGCGCGAGAGAAAAAAAAAAGGAACAGGGCTTCACGCAAAGAGCAGCGCTTACCCCTAATGAAAAGGAAGCATTTGCCGAGGAAATATTTCTTGTCAAAAGAGGGCGATTTCTGACTCCACGAGTTCTGTCGACGCTTTTGAAATATAACTTTTTCAAATTAACTTGGTTGAATCATCGCGCGTTCAAAATTTTGTTAAACGAAAAATGGGATTGTCGAAGAACGAAAATCGCGCGACGAAAAACCTAGAAAGTTGTAGATTCAACGCATTTGCATGTGTACATCGTTATTCTCAGACACGTTCTCCGAAACGCGATTTTGCTTTTCGTATTTCCGGAAAAGTTTAAAGAGAAACTCTTGTGAAGAAGTCTCAGCTTTTAAAGGTGTACACATCTAATGTGAACACGAAGGAAACCAAGTACATCTTGGCTTACATGAAACCGAGGAAATGTACCGTATAGCTCTGCTGTAACACGCCATAGGATGCCTGCCTAGAATTATCGATTTTAAGTATCATAATATCTTTTTTATTCGTAAATATTATTTCTCGATAAAACGAAAGACATTTCACACGATTCTTTTCTATTTAACGCTCTAATCTTCCGATTATAATATAATATAAATAATACAATAAATATAATAA
>NW_021848730.1:829675-837098 GCF_003651465.1 Formica exsecta
TAATAAAAATAATATATATATATATAATAAAATAAATAATACATAGTATACAAATATAATAGTCTGTAAAAAATAAAACGAAAAAATCGTTAATTATTCAATATATTATATAACAGGCATTGCAAAGAAAAGTTTATAGATAAACACGATTAAATACAACGGGTTTTATTTGTTTTTACGACAAAATTCACATTGGGAAAAGGAAAGTAAAGAAATTCGATAAACGCAAGAGAAATTAGATTGCTCTGGTCTGATCTGTTTAAAGAGAAGAGACTTCACGCTATTGACCCTTCATCAATTATTCCGCTCCTACGAATAAAGCAAAGTGGACGAAAGTCGAAAACTGTAAAATTGATACTGACATAATTACTATCCGATCGCATGAAGATCCTGGTTTTGGCATTCGACGAGAAAAAAAATCCTGCGGGCAAAAAAGGGCGCGCTACCAGTTTGATTGGAAAAGTTTCTCACGTCGAGAGGGAACATTAATTGAATCTGCATTGTCTGGAAAGAGAGTTCTTTACGTGACCCCTTAGGCTTGTCCCCTCTTTTAATGTAAAATGTAAAGGATCGTGAATTTGTGGAAACAAGGTGACGATGTCGCGTTCTATAATAAAACTTGAAGTATCCCGAATCTGTGTACGCGCGTGTATGTGTTATATTTGTATATGTATTTCCATTATACTCTTTTTCCAAATTTATTCAATTAATTGTTTCAATGATTAGGCAAATCACGTTTCTATTAAACTTTGAAATTAAAAGTAAATTCTTGAGAAATTTAAAAATTATACAAATGAAAGATTAAATTCAAATTATCAAATATGTGAAATGTGTGAGTATGTGTGTTATATACATATATGTTGTTAATAACAAAAATAAAAAATAGCCTATCCAATATATTTAATTGTGTTAAATCGGGAATTTCATACATGGTGTCTAACATATGCATACACAAAAAAACTTTTTTTTTTTAAATTTTATCAACTAAAAAAAAATATTTTCGTGTGTAATACTTTCATCGATAATTATAAAAATCTCGCAAGAATCGAAATGTCGCAACATATAATATATAATCGATACTTTCGGACTTTTGCTAATCAAATTATATATTTATATTTGCCACCAATTTCCCGACACGACTGATCTGCAATTTACGATAAATCTTTTACAAAGTCTATTTATCAGTTAATCCCACTGAAGACACAGCTAATATGAAAGACTGTAAAATAAACATAGATTTCCTTCGTTTCTCTTTTCAATTTTTCTCTAAAGATTCGATTATCGGACATTTATATTCTGCGGAAGCATCTCGTTTACAGTGAAAGAGAAAATTTAATCTTTACGATATAATTAGTCCAAGATTTCTGAGAAGAATAACTTTGAGAGAATTTTTATATATCCTTCGATGTTAATACATATGGACTGAAAAGTGGGACTAAAGAATCAGATTATAAAGTTATGAATTTCTAATTGTTGAAATAAAAAGAAAAATATATAGAGAAAAAATATTTAGTTTAACGGATTGTTTGTTTTTTTACTCGTTCCAATTATTTTTAAACATATTTAAATAATTAAATTTTTTAATAATTAAGATATGTTATAGAAAATTCCCTTTTATCTCGTATTGGAGAGGAAGGAGATGGAAATTTAATGATATCGCTTCATTTTATTTTATTAAAGGATTTAATAAAAGATTATCGCACAAAGTGTAAGAGATATTAGTACATAGAGAAGAGAAATGAATTCAAATGCTATTAAACTAATTGCCGCTTTCAATAATTCATTTTAATAGAATACAAAAAAAAATAAATGAATTTCTCTTGATTCTTTTTAATCCTTCTGCTTTTATGGAAACAATTTACACTAATTTCAAGTCACACGCATGATTTTTCTGTCAGACATAAGAGACAATTGCTTTCTTTACATCAAATGTTTATTTAAAAAAAAAGAAAAAAATAGATATACCGATTCGTGCGTGCAGCGTTATTCCGCCCAACGACTCATATAGGGTAACTGTCCTTTATCTAAGGCAAGGGTGAGGACGCACCCTATCGTTTGTTATCGTACTCCGAAAAGTGGACCTAACCCGCGCAAAAGGATATAGATACATCCACATGCGGAGGCGCGCTTGCGTATTCGCGAGGCGGCATCGCGACGGCGCGTTGCCGTCGCACCCCGTGTGTGCCGTGGAGGCGCGAGGGCGGTGTCGGTGGGGTGGTTTCGTTTTGGAGTCGTTCTCGTCTACTCGTCGTGCGCTCCTCGCCGTCGTCGTCGTCGCCGTCGTCGACGTGCGCGTCGCGGCGCTCGAGCCTCGAGACGCAAAGCCCCAACCGTGGAACGCGATCGCGGTCATCGTACGGGTACTCCGTTCTGATACACGATCCTGGTGGTGTCCTACGGATCACGAATCGTCGGGACCGACGAGAAAGAAAGAGAGAGAAAGGAGGAGCACGCGCGCACCTCGTCCACGATACGTCGCGCCCGCTTTTCACGCGTGTGCGTCGTCGCGGCGTCTCGCGGCTGCTCCACGGAAACGTCCTCGGCTCGCTAACGGTGGAGCGCGCAAAATTATAATCCCGCCCTGTTATCGTCATCGTCGTCCTCGTCGGCATCGTCATCATCGACATCGTCGGCGTGGGTGGTGGTGGTGCTAGTGCCGGTGCTGGTGATTGTCTCGTCTGCTATTGTCCAATTGTTGTTATTGTCTGACGTATCTTACACCGGGGGTAAGTTAATAAGATTATTTCTTTTGTCACCGAGTCGTGTCCTGCGATAGATCATTCGCATGTTCTTCCGCGAAGACGCGAGACGGATAGAAAGGATGCGAGGAAAATGCGCGTATTTCGGGGAGGAAAGTTTTAAGGGCTTAAGCCCTTCAATTTGATTCGTGCCTTACCGAGGGTTGTCACGAGTAACCTAGTTGGCAGTTTTCGCAACCCCTCGTGTTTACGTCGCTCCTCTTTATTCTCTATCTGTCCCTTTTTCTCTTTTACTCCTCGCTGTCTCTCTTTTTCGCTCTCTTTTTCACGGGTGGGGGTGGTAAACACGCGTTCTGCAAAAACATCGATGAAATGACGCCGAGAATCCCGTCTGTGGGAAATAACCTCGGTAAATTGCATTTTATTCGCGTTGAGTTCAACTTCATTATTTTAACGAGCAATAACAATTATTAAATCGATATCGAATTATAATCTTAATGAATTCAGATATTGATGCACTTTTCGAAAAACAAGAATGATATCGCGTTTAATTGCGATAATTGTAATATGATTGACATAAGATTGAATCAAACAAGATAAGTTTGAAGGTAAAAACGTGACATCGCATATTTACTTATATAAGATAGCAATCGCGAGCGCACGCTTTTTAATTTTAGTTGTTTCGTGTCATCACAATAGTACATAAATCACCGTAAATGGTTTTATGTGACAAAAATATTAAATTTATCACTGAAAAAATTTTAGTTGAGCTGTTGTTATGCGAACAAACCGAATTAACTTATAAAGCTTTCAGAAGATAGATACAATATATGTGTGAAATGATACAGTATTTTGAAATGCTAATTTATTTAAAATAATTAGCTCACTTTTGATTCATTTTTTGCATAACAAAATTATCTCTATCTCATTATTAATTCTGTATTACTTGGTACCTATATAGATATCTATATAAATACTTATAAATATCTCAGAAATCAAATTCATATTTATTCAATATTATCGACATTACTCCCAGTTTACCGATATTATTAATCAATATTAAAAGTAGATGCAGTAGAATGATATATCCGCTATCATATACAGCCGCTATCGATTTGTCTCGTATGTTTGAATAAAAAAATCATGACAAATATCGCTTATACTTACGCGATGTAATTAATTATATCATAGAATGATGGTTCAATTAACAACGATTTATTGTCTTTCATTTCTCCTTTCTTCTCTTTTCTCGCTTTATTTTTATCGATTACGTTAAATTATGCTAAGATAGCATTAAGCTATTATAAGCTAGCACGATTTAGTCTATCTTTAATCTTTTTTTATTTTTGTAATTATTTGCTAAATGAAATGTGAATTTGTTGTTTTGTCGTGGGACTCATATCATATATATAGAACAGGAAATATATATATTTTTTTTTTTCGCGAAGGAAATTACCGGCTTATCTCAATCCGGGACTCGATTAACGAATCACCATTTAAATCGAATTTCCTTGCGGGACGCGTTGTAAGAGCACTTGACTTCTCTCGTTTTGTTTGTCGCGTGGGTATTCGTGCGATCGTTTTTTTTTCCGCCACGCTTCCAATTAACGTCCCGCACGCGGTCGAGTACTCAATTTACATATACGCTTGGAGTGGACATTTCTGGTATTAGACCGCTTCTTTTATGCTCAATACTGAGCGAAGAAAAATGGCAAACAGATTATGTATTTTTTTTTTTTCGTACACATGGTACATTTGTAAAAATTAGATATTTTTTCGGTCTTGCAATGTGAATATTTTCTAAAACTCGCAATACGGCTCATTTTAATCAAAGAAGTTAGAGAGACCGAAAGTGTAAGTTAAATGACATACGGGATATCCTCAGTTTTAATTTTTATGATGAATTTTTTGAGTCTTTCAGAATTTCTTTTTTCTCGCATGAAATAAAAACGGTATTTAATGTCGAGTAACAAATAATAGCGAGGAGAAATTCACTCACATTTATTCAAGAGCTTATCAGTAAAAAATACTTTCGTCTGAAATATATTGTACTTAACATATAATTTTGATATATTTCATTAAAAATAATATCGATACATATTGCGACAAGTATTGTAGTTATTAAGGGAAACAGTCACGCGAGGACCGTGTAAATTGACGACGACTTAATGGCCAGCTAATTTGGCACGTTAGATCGGCCTGACAACGTGACATAGGTAATTCCGTCTGCGATCGTCGTCATGGGAATTCGGGATTACGATTTGCAGCACGTGAGCGGCAAACCAATCACACATGGCTATTATTTACCGAGCGTAAAGCAAGCGCAGCAAGCGACTAAGAAGTTTATGCGCTAAGAACGAATTTCGGAACGGAAAGAAAGAAAGAGAGAGAGAGAGAGAGAGGGAGGAGAAAGAGAGAAGTTTGATTTAATCCTTATAAAGCTTTAATAGTTACCAGCGCAAAAGGATTGTGTGATTTAATCTGCTATAAAATCTCGGCTGTAAATTGCGAATTTTTATGGTGGTACGTTTAAATCTATGTATATGCAAACACACGTGTGAGCATCTATATATCCTGACTACATGATACACATTACGTTTTATATTTATCTCTTTCTCTCTCTCTCGTTATTCGACAAAAAATGCATGCAATTACTTACATTTTTCGCAAATTATGTTATTTCTTTATTTCTTAGGTTTTAATATTTTATGTTAATAGCATTAATACCTAAGGAATAGGAATAGAACAGAAATAGTTTTAATAACGTTGTTTCTTTTTATTTCTTTCTTTTTTTTAAATCAATAAAATAAAGTTTGAAAAAAAAAAGAATTTTGCTCAATGCTTATCATATCGAGCACACGAACATTATATGCATATATAGCTCGTGTTTAATGCCTTCTTGCGGGTATTTTATTTGTGCGAAATGTCGGTCATAAAATGCTTTATCGTTAGCTTCAGAATTAGTAACAGCATTTCAGGAAAGTACTGAATATCGCATAAAATAATTAAAACTTCCATCGCCGCCCCTCTTATCAACGTTGTACCGCTTACTTGTCCCGTCATATGCAGATACGCTCGATTCAACCTCAAAACCGCAAAAAGGGTATTAATATCGAATATAACCAAACTGGAAAACTAGAATCGAGATTCGGAAATACAAGAATCTCTCTTCGTAAAAGTTTGTTAACCGAAATTTTTTGATTTCGGAAATTGAGAATTTATAATGTCACTAATAAAATTTATAATTGCATTATTTTAAATTCATTTTGGTTTATCTATTTTGTATATGAAATAAATATGAAAATGAAACTTTTTTACGTGAAATTAAATCCATTTAGATGAAGATTTTCCACTCTTGGATATAATTCTTTGATGTAAATTGTCTTCTCTTCCTATTTAATTTTATGTTAATTCTTTTCTTCGCTTTCGGGTAAAGCATTATTTTACGTCCTTATTAGCTTGTCGAATAAAGCGTTGCTCCTTTAATGTCGCTCGAGGTGTATTGTTAATTGCCTCGCTTTACAGCTTCCGCTTTAAATAAATCTTTTTTTTTTTGCAATGAAAAAGTGCTTTTGTTCGGAGCAAAACGTATTTTTTTTCTTTTTTCTTTTCATTTTCAGCGTGGATAGTGAGAAGCGCGTGTACAATATTATTCGGTGAGCTCCCAAAGAATGTTGTGCAATTTCGGAGGCACAAAGACCGGCGGAAAGATATCGTTGAAGTTTACCTCATTCCCATTCTTTTATATACAGCATCAGAAAATTTCATTGAGCGAGACTAAAAGAGTTCATTTAGCACCTAATGATTCGAGATATCAGCTCAATGTGCTGCAGTTTTTATACCTTTATTTTGTATCGTGAAGATATTTCGATTTTTCTTCGATATCTTTGAATCTTTTGATATGAATAGAGAGTGTTATGCGTATATTTTATGTTTCTTTACCGGTACAAAAGTCTTGTGTTCATCCTTGGCAAGCAGACACACCGGCGACCGATAAGAGCATTGAATATGCAGTCGAGTTTTCTCGATAAAAGCCAATAGCTCGAGCAAGAATTTTCACGTGCTGCTTATCGGTCTGCAGTTTCCGAAAGTAGCGATGGTCGCCTGACGAGGAGCAAAGTGTCACCATTAGAGGTGACATCCTGTTATCCGATAATAATATTCATCAAGAAGCTTTTTCATTTCATCGAGAGTCGATCAGCATTCACGAAAAATTCACGGTGGCCTTATTCGCGAATATTGAATCGAGTTGTTAAAACGCGACTAATAGAGGGGTAAGAATTATTCTGAAAATTTACAAAGTTTCTGATCACCCATAGAAATCTACGAAGATTTGATTTTTATATTCAATAACGTATTAAAAGGATCAAATACATGAAATTGTAAAAAAAGAACGATAATCAACCGCAGTTTTTAAAATTTTTCTGATTCCGTATAGAACATGACTGTCAAATTTACATTATTGTGTCTTTGAATTAATATTGTTGTCACGTATAGAAGCTATACCGCTCACAAACGTATACAGTGGAATAAATACAGCAGAATTGAAGAGGATGCCTCGTAATAATAAAATAATAATCTCTACAATCGAGTTACATCGACAGGAATCTCAAAGAAGCTAGTAAAATATTATTAGCAAACACACCCCATTTATAGCCGTATAATATGCTACTGTTAAAACATTTCGTAAGCAATACATATTTTTAGTTAAAAAAAAAATATAT
>NW_021848730.1:837256-840794 GCF_003651465.1 Formica exsecta
ATATTTAATCTTTAATTTTTTTTTTGTATACATAATATTTAATCTCATTAAAATTATTTTATAATATTTATAAAATATTACATCGTTATTTATTAATTGATCTCTTTTGGCAACATATTATGTACGTATATGTGCTCTGTAAAAAATTATATATTCTATAAAGCATTAAGCTATGACGTGTGATTGTAAAATGTAGGCTCTTTTGTTACGTTCCGGTACGCTTAGAATTTGAACAATGTACAGCGCGTGTATAGGAAGCTGGTCAAGTATTTTGTATCTTCAGGTGCATTAGCGAGCTGTCTGAAAGGTCGCAATAAATTACCTGTGTGATAACCGGCTCTCTCTCTCTCTCTCTCTCTCTCTCTCTCTCTTTCTATACATATACACACATGCATATATACATATATACATATATCTCTACTTCTATCTTCTCCTCTCTCCCTTTCTATTTGCCGTCGTTTCTATTTTCCTCTCTCCCCTTTCACATGTTCCGCTCTCGTTACGACGGAATAGTTTAAAGGGCGAATTTCCGCTTTGTTATTATTTGAACAGACTCGAACTGAGGAATCGATAAATTCCTGTTCGACATCTTCCAGCGCCGGAGTCTCGTAGCATTAACCGGAGATTAACATTACCGCTATTTACACGGATACTACGCGAATACGGAGATAAACTGGAGATGATGGGAAGTTGGTGAGAAATTCGATAGAGAAATGCTACAAACGAAGCAATTTGAAAAACATAGAAAATTTTACGGATTAATAGATAATTGTATATATTATATTTTTGCAATAATTTATTTAATTTAAGAAATTTTTTTTTAATTCAAATTTATACTGATATAGTGCGACTTTTTCATGTCAATAAATTCTTCTTATCTTTCTTATTATTTAGATGCCAATTACAATAATCGACGAATAACTCTGAACGCTATCAGATGTTGCGATTTTCGTCAACATCAAAAACTGGAACTACTTTAAATTTATATTGATTAATATTATAATTTTTTTTCCTTCTATATACATATACACGAGAATTTCCATATTTAAAAAATTCCATAATTTATTTTATTCTATTTTGTAAGAAAGAAATATTTAAATAATACAATTAACTTTTTTCAAAAAAATACGTATTTTTTCAGTAAATGAAATATGCATGTAACATGCACACATTGTATAAATTCATGCACAATGCAATCGAATAAAAACATAACGAATTGTTATAATAATTTTAACCGTTTATTTAATCATCAGAGAAAAAATTGTTTAGTACATTAGTACGCGTATATAAAAAAACGCCATGTACACACACACACACACACACACACATACATATATACGCTGAATTAATAATATTATTTTAAAAAAACACGTATACCTCTATCGAACACGCAACAAAGACGGTTCACGTATTTTGAATACCATCTCCTGGAGTGAATACTCTAGAGATTTCAACGAAAATTTTGTTTGGGTAATTCAGTTTTGGTCGATGGAGAGTCTGAAATTGTGAGGGAGCTCGTAGATACCTCAAGACCCAGGAGAAAAGGATCCAGAGCTCGAAGCTTTCGAAGAAAAGTACGATAGACATCCTTTTGTCTCCTCTTGTCAAGTTTCGTCCACAGTTTACCTACCGCGATTGTTCTGTAGCATAGCGAGCGCTAGAAGCATGATAACAAGGTTGCGCGCGAAATAGAACGAGAGGATAATTTTATTTCTCGTGACAAATTTAATATTGTTTTTTTTTTTACAAATTAGTCTAATGAGAGAGTACAGATAGATCGGATAGATATAAATAAAGTGAGAGAAATATCTTTTGTGAATTCAAAAATTATCAGAAATAATTATTATATATAAAACCCATCTATTTTTTTGTGGTTATTGATATTCTTTTTTATATAATTTAATATTCATTATTATTATATAATTTAATAATCAATTATATTATCCTATAATTACATAAGCACAAGATATAATAGCTGCATGTATCCTACCAAGAGAAATTTAATATTAACCCTTGAGCTTTCATTTCTAATATACAAGGTTTAACACAAAAGACCGCTGTTATTACGGTTGTCCACACAGATAACATAATATAAAGCTAAGAAATATTCGCGATCGTAAAATTGCTACGTTAGAGCAGCGATGAGATCGTTCTCAATTTCTATCGGCCTCTTCATTATTAACGAGATTCTAAAACACGTATCAATGATGAACGCTCTATAGGCGCTGGCGAAATTTCTCGCATACGTCGATATATGTAATTTTAAATTTATTAATGTATGCGCGACGAGCAACCGGCAGTCGATATTTAATATTTAATCGATTCCGGCTGCCTCGCAGCCCCATAAACCCACCACGAGTCAAAGGAACATCGAGAATTCTTTACGGTTAGCGTTAGCTCTTCAATATCGGGCCGCAGCAGGATACGTGACGAGAGATTTTTCGGTGGCTTTTATGTCAGTGACTGTCGTCGGTATCGTACGGCATGTGGTTGTAGATATCCGTAAACACGTTCGATATCGTTTCATATCGGTCATTGTGACAGACACCGGTTTAACGCCGTTTAACTCTCTATATTTTATATCTCGCTACATTTGCGTGTATTAATATCGTTTTCTAAGGACAAGTATCGTGAAAGGATTATTTTTATCTTTAATTGGTTCGCGATACATTTCCTCTTCTATTTCTTTCTTACAAAACCTCTTTTATGAGGTGAGAGAATTTTTTTTCTTTTTTCTTTAGAGCAAGTTACTGAAAACGTGTTACTTGAGAAGCTTAAGGTTGAAATATCTTGTATATCTCTTGTTCTTTGTTTTTACTTTACTTTTATACCCAGTTGCGTCTCAACCTTGTATTTGTGAAGTATGCTCACAGAGATTGGCGTTCTCCCCTTGGAATACATCTTTTTGATGATAAAATAAAGGCAAATGAAAAATATCGACCTTATACGTTACTTGGCTTTATACGCTATATACATATATGTATACATATATGTATATATGAAATGCCTACGAGATTTGGCTGTCGATTTGATATTCATCTCTTCTTTTTCGCCGACAATCTTGTCGCGTGCGATTTAGGGCTCTCACTAAATGTTCGCTAATGTTATTCAATATTTCATATATATTTATATACTTACATATATATATATATTTTTTTTTAACTCTTTGTAGTTCCAGCCTTTTTATAAAAATTCGATTTAAAAGATTCGATGCTTTATGAAACGGTTGATTTTATAAAAAGCCTGCAACATCTATATATATATAATCTGGTTTAAAATTTCCATGGAAACGATCTCTTGTAATACATCTTTCATTTTTTTAAATATATACGGAAATTTTCGTCGTTTTTATTAGGTATACTGCGTCAAAATTTGATATAATATCTCATTGTAAATGTTGTGATGTCTCACCTAAAGAAAAATCGATTTCTTCGTAAAATATATACTTTGTTCGTTTGTGCCATCTTTCATTGTTGATAGCAAAAAATATGGAACGCGTGGTGATAACGTGCGACGAAGGAAAAGTTTAATAACCGCT
>NW_021848730.1:840907-857443 GCF_003651465.1 Formica exsecta
ACCGCTCTTAAGCGCGACGCGCGACGCAGTTGCTACAAGAATAATTGACGCAAAACCGCCCGGCAATCGTCTTCGCGGATGAACGTCCTGTTATGATTTATGCTTCGTCGGAAACACGCCAACGAATAACTCCGCAATGTTCGTGACGGTGTTACCGTCGCAATTTTACCGACCATTAGTTCCATGTGTGATACATTCCTTCACATTTTATCACTTTATTAACACTTCAGCTATCGCGCCAAAGAATTTATATGAATGATATCTGTATTTTTCGGAAAGTCACTAGCGTATGAATGACAACTTTATTTTCAATTTAATTTGCATTTGTCATTCGGAAAATGTCATTGTTGCAAGATTAAGAGACTAATAAAACTCTAAATGTCGTGATTTTTAAGAAAATACATAAATACAATTTGTACATAATTGTTATGATAGTTAGAATTTTTTTTAAACATTATATATTACAGATATACTATTACATAAGTGCTTCGTCGCTTAAATTTATGTACGGCATGTTTTACAAAACTTCTACAAATTCAAAATAAATTAAATATATGCTTCTGAATTGTCTGATAGAACATTAAATTAAATATTTTATTATATATTTTTATAATGAGATAATTCAAATGGAGAGAGAGAGAGAAAGAGAGAGAGATGGAAAATAGAATAATACAATAATTATAATAACATTAATATATATAATTATAACAACAATAATTATAGTAATAATAATATATATAATAAATAATAAAATAACAATATGGTCTGTCTTTTTACAGGGAACAGTCTAATAGAGACTCATCCAGACGCTCCCAAGGCAGCTGTCTACGGTAAGTTTGCAGCGGTTAATTTTTTTTTGTGCTGTTTGACTCATAAACCTGATTACCTAATAACAATAAAAGTGGCAAGCTTTTACGCTGCGCATTTGCGCAAACAAGAAAATCCGCTTTTACGGGCGAATCTTCTTAAAAAATTCATTATACTTATAAGTAGAAGGGTAAAATATTTCTTCAAAATTAATACTCTCTTATTAAATCGGAGTAATAATAAGAATATAAATGTAACAATTATATATACAGTAACAAACAACAAAATTAGAAAGATTATTTTTATTCATCGGAATCAGATTTATGGTTATCGGGTTTAAATTTAAATATAGAGATCATATTAAATTGGTTACGGTAGGCAGCAAAGATAACGTTAATTTGCACGTAAGAACGACGAATTTTATAATATAAAGATTAGTAATTGTGAGCGTAACAACAATACATCGACGGCTGTAATAAGCCAAGTTGCAGCAATAACCGGTATCAATAGTACCAATTAATATATCGTAACAATTCTACCTTTCAGTTGGTAAACAATACCGGCGACGCGAGGTGAAACTGTTGTGTTTTGCATGCACGACCGTCTAGTTACTGTGTATGAGTGCGACGCGAGTATTAATTCCAGAGAGCCGTAATTAATTCGTCGTTGATTGAAATGTGAAATTGCGATCCAATATCAGGAGCCTCTCGAAAACTCTCGAGTTGTTGTTTTACACAAGTTTAACAGGCAATTGAGACAAGCTCTTTGGAATGATCCGTTTTTCAAATTAAGTTGTCGTTTTAGAGTGAATATGTAAATTGTCAAGATGTCGAGGCATACTTTTTACTTGCGAATTCTGTAACAAATTTAAAGTATACTTCTCTACAAAAAAGGGATTTTTAACTTTGATAAGCGATTGAAAATGTGAAGTTTTATAAATCAAAGAATCAAATTTTAGAGATATACGAATAGGTGGTAAAATCTTTTCATGTAATTTCAAGTGGAGATTTTACTTTAGCAGATTTAGAGATTAGTTTAAAAGATATCGAATGAGAAAAAGTATCAAGGAATAAAAACTTGAAAGAGGACTAAAAATAACGAGGAGATGAATCTCTCGATATTTTCTTTAACGAAAAATCAACTTAAAATATATCAAAAAAAGCATAAATATTGTAAGTGATCGTAATAGTTAATGATCGGTTTAAATCTGTACAATCTTTTCTCGTCGTAATAGTCGATTGTGTGTGCGTTTCTGCGGCATTCCAAGGAGTGTTAAATCGGAAACTGCGAGAGCAGAATACGCAGCCGCTTGGAAAACCCTGCGTCTAATGACTCGTAAAATTGAATGTCGTACACGTCGGGCGGGAGAATAATAATTGATAATAACTACGGAATAACGAGGATGCCGCCTAGCCAACTGCCAATCATGGCTCGTCCTTTGTTGATAATTCTCGTAAATCTAGCAAAATTAAAGTTGTCAGTACTGAGATATTAGAGTCAATTCACCTAAGAATTCTAATAAAACTTTCTACTATTCGATTTGTTCTACTATTACGATTAAAAGTTGAGACAAAAGTTTTTGGTTATCGAATATTTTTATAATAAATAAATATTATCTACGCATGTATATAAATAAATCTATTTTAAAGATTTATTAAAAATAAGATTTACTAAAATTTATTTTAAAGATTTACTAAAAATATTTTTGAGAACAATAGTTTGTGTATCTATCAAAATTTAACTCGCGAGTAAAAGAATTGAATTTTCTATATTCACATTCATACAGCATCATTAATAACCATCGATTCTTAATTCAATTTTACTTTTACTCTGTACAAGAATGATGTACGTATAAAATATTTTCACATATTTTATTATGACTTCCATATCTATATATATACATATATTGGAAATAAGTTTAACGAGCGAGAGTTTTCACGAAGGGGTAGTCGAATAGCGGAAGAGTTAAAGAGGCCGCGGGGGATGAGATGTACACTGTGGATATTATCTACGCATGTATCTAAATAAATCTATTTTAAAGATTTATTAAAAATAAGATTTACTAAAATTTATTTTAAAGATTTACTAAAAATATTTTTGAGAACAATAGTTTGTGTATCTATCAAAATTTAACTCGCGAGTAAAAGAATTGAATTTTCTATATTCACATTCATACAGCATCATTAATAACCATCGATTCTTAATTCAATTTTACTTTTACTCTGTACAAGAATGATGTACGTATAAAATATTTTTACATATTTTATTATGACTTCCATATCTATATATATACATATATTGGAAATAAGTTTAACGAGCGAGAGTTTTCACGAAGGGGTAGTCGAATAGCGGAAGAGTTAAAGAGGCCGCGGGGGATGAGATGTACACTGTGGCAAAAGCAATGACCGGGGCTGACCTGAATCTACGGGTGGCGCGATGAAAAGGGGACGACGATAGACTTGCGATCTACGACATGAGAGTGAAAATACATAAAATAGGCCGCAGCAACCACTCTCTATATGTGTGCGTATACGTATGTCTCGTATCTCTATGAAGATCATAGCACTCGGTATCCGATCACGCGTCAGACATCAGAGAAACTGCAGTCTTTTTTATGGTCTTTGTTATTCAATATATATTTAAATGCATCGCGATATAAACGTATGAATTTACTTGTGAATTTGTAGAAGAATGCCATTTCTTATAATTTAAAATAAGTTTGTCATTTTTCTCTTCATGGAGGCTGGACCCATATTTAAAAAAAATAGAAATTACAGAATATATATAAATATTTACATGTTTTTCTGTGGGGATTACGTATTGTAAAGCTTTATAAAAAGTTTTGTGATATGCATTTTATAAATATAAATTTGGAACAATCCGGAAATAAGTTTTTTAATTTCGTTAGGAATAAATAGCTGGAAGAAATAATGTATCGAATAAAAGATAAACATACATATATTATAAATCTCACATAAATCCTGGGAAAACAAAGCACAGTTTGTTTTTAATTTAAGCTCAGGCGAGTCTCGGAGATAAAATGTAAAACGAGAGAAATCGCGTTAAAGATTCATATCTCTGCGGCAGATGATTATTAATATTTAATATCGTCCACCTGCGCCTCTACTTATCCTTCTATAGCGCAGTGGCGCAACTAACGTCATCTCGGAGATATTGTATAAGGAAGAGGAAGGGAATAAAATCGAAAAATAGGAAAAAGAAAGAGAAAGAAAATATCAATAATTCGTCGATGTAATCGAAATCGACGTCATCAAAGATAAAGGTTGAAGGATGCCACAAATATGTTATAATGTGAGGTGTATTTGAGCGTCAATTTACGTTATGGCTGATGTGACAAGCTTGCGATGTGGAAGCTTCAAAGATCTCAAAGACATCTCCGCCACTGCGGAGATTCCAGGGACCTGCGATAAATTAGTTACTTTCGAAATCGTGTCGTAATCCCTGGACACGCGAGAGACCTCAGAAAGAACAGTGCTTGTATAAGGCTTCCGGTGTACCGTTCCTTCGGGAATTCTCATGAACGTGAGAGCTTTTCATGTCGGCTGATCTAACACTTGCCGTTATACGTGCCGTTATACCGTTCCGATTTTTAAACAAAACATCGGGGTCTGAATCAAAGCATAGAGTGTATTACATCTCGGGTTTTTTTTTTATGAGATAGAAAGTAGAGAGATGAATAAGATTAAATCACAATTTATTAGAATATAAAACATAATAGTTAATAATAAAAAAATTTTTTAATTTTTTAGAAAATGTTTTATTCAACACGCAATACACACACATAGATTCCTTTTATAATACTGAAAGAAACAAGTACTAGCCTCAGGATTTATTAAGTTTTTAATCTTCTTTTAGTTTGACTAACAATAAATAAGACTTTCTGGTTCAGGTCGATTTGTTCTACTATTACGATTAAAAGTTGAGACAGAAGTTTTTGGTTATCGAATATTTTTATAATAAAAAAATATTATCTACGCATGTATATAAATAAATCTATTTTAAAGATTTATTAAAAATAAGATCACAATTTATTAGAATATAAAACATAATAGTTAATAATAAAAAAATTTTTTAATTTTTTAGAAAATGTTTTATTCAACACGCAATACACACACATAGATTCCTTTTATAATACTGAAAGAAACAAGTACTAGCCTCAGGATTTATTAAGTTTTTAATCTTCTTTTAGTTTGACTAACAATAAGTAAGACTTTCTGGTTCAGGTATGGTTGCAGAAAGGTAAAAGGTCTGGCCTGGTTGCATCCATAATAGATGATGATTCAACAAGAAATTAATGAGCTAGTTTTCGATAACCTTTTTTTTTTTTTTATTTTAATAATCTGATCACATTTGATATTTAAAATATTAAAGTTGTTTTAATTTTACGGCTGTAATTTGAAATATAACATGTTTTTTATTAAGTAATTCAAATGGATAATATTTAAAATTAAAATTATTTTTTATTTTTTAAAGGTTCTTTTATATATATTTGACATTCTATAATATTTGATTCTTTAATTTTAATTATTGATAACTAAAAGATAAATTAATAATTAAATTTCCAGCATTGCGTGGTTTACAATAATATATATATATGCAATATCGGTATAGAATTACTAGAGAAATTCGATATTCTCATTTTCTCTCTGAAACATACAAACATCAATATTATAAAATCATTTTTATAGCAATTATACATTTTCTCGATTGTTCCGGTTTTTCGAAACTTCGTATATGCTCGTGATGTTTTATCCAAATATTCTCATCGTTGTAAAGACGAGTACCGCTTCGTTAAGCGTGCGAATTAAAGCGGGGATCCAATGGATGGTTGGCTGAGTGTGTCCCTCCTATCTGCGGAATCGAGCAGTTTAGATCTACATTTCGTCGGAAATTTCCACCGCCGCGTAATAGCTTTTGGTAGTTCGAACGCCTACACAGAGGTAATTTGTTTCGGGTGATGAGGAAGAGGTAGAGAGCGCGGAGAGGGAGAGCCATTCGTTCCTGGATGAATTTTATTGAAACTTTATGAACGATCGAAAGAAGAGCGTGCTCCAGATTCGACACGGCAGAAAGAAAATTGGAAACCGAAACAGAATCGTCACGAGAACGATAACTCGAACATAGTATGCTTTTCAAGCAAATCGATTATCTCTATACGATAACTGTATTGACGATGATTAACCACTTGAGATAATTGAAGAAATTGTAATGAAAACAGTGCAATGCGCAGAGTACATAATGCTAATTGATATTGAAACTTGTATACATATAGATGCATATTGTGCAAAAGATATTCTAATTTTATCTTATTCTAGTTTTTTTCTTTCTTCTCTTCACTTTTTTTATTCATATATTCTTTGATAAATTGAAGATATAAATTTGAAGATTATTTTTAGAAATAATGATTTTATCGGATGCCTTTCTTATAGCCTTGATTACAAATTTCGAATCATCTTTGATATTTTTGTAATTAATCCTCAGAAGGAAAATAAATTTTTTTAGTGACAGTGATTTAGATATCTACTTAAATATTAATTTTTTTTCAAGATCAAATCGCTAAATTAAATTAAAAAAAAATATTTTTCTCTTTTTTTCCCTCTTCCTTTTTTCTTTTTTTGTTAAATTTTAGAAAATATTTCAAAAGTCCTTTCGATCGCGCAATTTATTTTCTTCAATAGCCGTAATGCTTTTTTGCGTTTACGGATACGGTACTTCGAAATGGCTCGTTTTAGTCATCAGCGTTCAATGACGGCATCGTTTGTCTATTTATCTATCACGTAGAGAAAAAGAAAGGAAAGGAGGAAGAGAAAGAAAAAGAAAGGTAAGGAGAGTGAATGATAAAGAGGCCATATTTTTCGGCTCGTTGTGCCATTCGTCACGACCGAAGGGACGATTGATATGCTGAACGAGTTGTCCCCGACGTAGATGGATAACGCTTAGATCTCGCGGATCGCAGGTGCTATTCACATTATTATCCGAAATTCCTCCTTTACTATCGATCTCTTTTCTATTCGCATTATTTATCCTACTATTGCGTTAAAAGACGAGAGAACGTCTATATAACTGAAAAGAGATAACCGAAAATTATCGAAGACCGGAACTAAAAAATTCGTATTTCCTGGTTTTCCTTGTCATTTCTCCCGCTTCTAGAAAATTGTCTTATTCAAGGAAGTAAATTTGAATAATTCATTTAAATCTAGTAATTTTCGCACGTCTGCAAAAGCACGTCTACTTACATCTTGATTCGATGTTATTCGCAGAAATAAAAAGCAATGTATTGCCGGGCCGCAATATTAAATTACATCTTTTATACTGTGTTGTAAAAGACATTTGGGGATGAAATGAAGGTATATATTGTCCGTTTCGGGGTGTCGACGGAGAGTGATTTAAATCTCTACTTAAACATTAAAGTCTTAAATCTCTTTTTTTTTTTTAATTTAAAGCTTATATTTAATGCGATTTGCGTGTTTAAGTCGTTGTCCGGTCGCATCCTTCAATTTTAAAAGAAATGTTAGACTTACTTCATTTTTCTTGAACTATAACGATACACAAACTTTATAGAATTGATCATAGTTCGGAAGATTTTTGCGATTCTTGAAGAGAATCGCGACCGAGGCCGAGAGAAGAAAGAGATAACTCATGCCGTGAGTTTTCATGACGCGGATAGCAAAGTTTCCCTTCCATTTCGCTGCTCCGGCTCCATCCTTTGCGCTCTCCTTGCCACTCGCGAATCACCGGCTTGTTCTCGGCCCTACGCTGGGCTTTATGAAAATCCCGTTGAAGTTTAGTCAAACGAAATAGCGCTGCGAAAGTTGCGCGAAAATGCAACGGCTGGCAACACCGTACACTTTGTCTACTCAACGACCGGCTTGTTCTCCGTTTCTCTCCCGATGGAGAAAAAAATCTTTTATAACGAAAAGGAGAAGATGGAGGGAGAGGGGGGGCACTTTTCACTTTTCTCGGAGAGATTTGAGAGCTGTTTTCGCGGAAAGAGAGCACAGCTGCGAAGTACCGTTCGATGAATTATGCATGTAAATCGCAATTGGCTTTCCACGAATAACAGCATGCCGCTGTACATGAGTGGGGTATCCGAAATATTCTGCCTTATTAATTCCAATGAGAGATTCTTCGATCAATTTGGAACTCTTCATTACGAAACGTGTTGAAGATTGCCAGCTGTTGTAATCTTTTAATATGCACCCCTTAATTAATTCTAATATTAATTTTTTTATGTTTAATATACATTATATTTTGTTAATGTTATAATTTAATCGAGATTCAAATTAGAGATGCAAGGAAACATGAGTAAGATCTAATTGCATTTCACAAATATTTTAGAAAATTTTGATGATCTTGTGATCTGATCTCAATATAAAAACTTTCAAGAAACTTTTGCACGTCTTGAGAGTAATTAATCTCCGTATCGGGAACATTTCTTCATCATAATGAGGTTTCGGGGAGTTTTTGAGCGAATCAGAAGCACCACCAAAGTTTCGACATTCAGTAAAACTTGATCACAATTGATAAATGAAAGAAACTTTCTTTATAATTTCAAAAGAATAATTAGAAAAAAAAACACTAATTATCTGCTCTTGTTATCGCGTTTCTCCACTTTGTTTTTTACATGAAATCATATCCCAATATCTTTGGCCGCGTATAAATAAAAAATGAAAGGACTGTGTTAATAATTTAAACATTTATAAAAGAGTTTGTTTTAATTGTAAACAAAAAATTGTAAATTTTTAATATACGATAAGACGTATGACGATGACAATACCTTGTAGAGCAAGCTTAAAATTAATATCTACTTCATTGAATAATACGAGAGATCTCGGTAAAAATTTATACTGGTACATGAAATATTTAACAACGGTTGGAAGAGTCGAGACCTGTAAGCGAGATTTGTTCGCGAGTTCACTTGTAAGGGGGGATATTTCAGGCGAAGACCGAATTCTCCACTATACATGATACCATTAGGCAGACCCACCTTCTCGATAACTCATCTTGGCGAAATTTGTGTACGCTTCATCGCGATGAGCGCACAGGTTGCACAGAGCTAGATTATCAGAGCGAGCCGATGATAACCGACGACGATAACGAGCGGCCCGACCCTCTAATGATCCATGTATCACTGCATCTATCTGGCATAGCGGCCGAAAGTTGATCTTGTTATCACGCTACGGGGTAAACTTGTTTGCCTTGATGACTGCCATCTAGTCGGCTGTATAGTACAAGATAAAATGACTTCGGTCGTAATCTCTAACGGGGCGTGACTCTTTCAGACCGGGACCCCGGCTTTGCGGTGCTCGCACTGGAGATTTTATTAGTCCCCTCGAGACCGACTTACCTCGAGAAAAATTGAACATACTTTTGCCGTAACGAATTAATGGCGACAATAGAATTGATTTAATTATCAGATTTTTTTTTGTAGAGCGTATATTAATCGAAAAATTCTATCAGGAAAGAAAAATTGTGAAAAATATAAATGCATTAAACTAACAATATCAGTTTACAAAAATGACACAAGTATTAATATTTTTAATAATGACAGCAATAAAGAAGCTTAAAGTACTAACGATACTAAGTGAAGATTATTGGCAATAACTTGGCTCTTATTTGTCAGTTTTCCCCCTTATTGTTAGTATTATTAATATTTTTACGCAGAAAATTATTTAATATGAAATTTCGATGGAAAATATATTAATCACAATTTTAATTTTTATTTTCTGCTTCCATAACTTTAACTTATATTTTCAAATTATACCTCCATATATGTTCTGCAGAAAGTGACTGTTAATTCAAAGAATATAAAATTTCAGGCTTGCAAAATCTGTTTTTCTTTAAATATTACCGTTATGCTTATACGTTTTCATAATTTACTATAAGTCGCGAATGGATTATTGAACGGATCGGGGTGCCTATTCATTTATTCTATTTTTACGATATTACCTTACACGAGTCAGAAATGGAAGTCAGTCATTACGTTTCGTCATGTTCCATTTAACACTATGACTTACTGAGCGATGCTGGGAAAAGTGACCATCGGTCGTCTTGCGAAAGGCAAGAGGGCGTACGTGATATCCCATAGAAGAAGCCCGTTCCATTGACCCGTGGGAAAAATCCATCGGAATGGAAGGACATAGGGGGTCGGCGTCTAAAACTCAATTTGTCAGCGCGTCGTAGCTTTCGTTCGTAGCATCTCTCTTTCAAGAATACCGCCCTAGCCTTTTAGAATCTCACGTAACGCTTACTCCTATAATGTAGCAATCTTCCCCTTTCTCTCTTCCAAATCGTGTTATACTCTGGTTCTCTAGGTGTTCAAAAAAATAACTATAGCGAAAACTCGCGTCGATGAAAACGGTTTTAATAATATAAAATATATTATATATAAAATATAACGGTTTTAATAATATAAATAACATTACCGGCGAGCTTAGAAAAGTTTAAAAATACTTGAAAATATATATCACTAATCTTATCTTTTTTATCTTTAATTAAATACACATCTTATTTATTTATTAACCCAGAATTAATTTCGTATGTTTGAATATGTAAGCACGGATTTAGCCGAATTCATTTATTGAATCGAATATTTTTGGATGCTATGTAAATCATTGTAATGTAAAGAATACAATTTATTAAACTATACAAATAGGTTTTTTTATTTATCTTCAATAAAATTGAAATATACGACAAAGTTTTGAGAAAATTTGTTTTCTCTTAAGAGCTCAATCGTTGTCGATCGTTTACTCAATCTTTAATCGAATCCGTGCAATCGCTTGACATAACATAACAACGATGAACGAGGAGAAACACGAGATCGATAAAACGAGGGCGTGCTAAGTCGCGAAGTGGAGATCCATCGTCCATGACGAAGGAATTGGGTTACTCAAGAAGTTGATGCTAAAAAATTCCTAGAGGAAGGAAGAATAGTATCGGTGGAGATGCTGTACGTATGTGAGCGCCAGGAAGAAGACGAAGATAGAAAGTCATTACCGTGACAAAGAAGATCGGAGTAATCGACCCCTGTTCGAGAAGCCTATCAGTAAGCTTCAGCCGCGACTAAAGAAGCTGTGCCGACGATTTAAGTATGGTACCCGAGAGTAGGGAAGGGATTCGATTCGGCAAAAGGGTAGAAAAGTGGCTGAAAGCCCGACTATTCGGCAGAGAGAAAGAGAAAATTGGCAGTCTTTGTACGGTAATACGTAAACCAAACGGTTTAACTTTGAAATCGAACACTTTCCAAGAGCTCGCTCGCCGCTCTCTCTTCTCTCTTGTCGAAAGCCCGACTATTTGGCAGAGAGAAAGAGAAAATTGGCAGTCTTTGTACTGGTAATACGTAAACCAAACGGTTTAACTTTGAAATCGAACACTTTCCAAGAGCTCGCTCGCCGCTCTCTCTTCTCTCTTGTGTATCTTTTTTTTCGAAACATCCGATAAACGCAATACCGACCCTTTCGAAGTCGAATACGCGAGACAGATGAAACGCAAACGGTGTTCGCAAGTATTGTGAACAAAGGAAAGATCGCTGAGAGTTAACTAAACTTTCTCTCGAGCGACGCTTCGAGGTGAGATTTTCGCGAAAGCGGAGAATTATGGTCCCGAGGGGGGACAGGAGAAACGGGTATAGAATTACAACCTCTCTGTATTTTTTCTTTTTTTAATACTTCCGTCGTTCTACTTCGCTATTTTTCGACTACGCATACAAGAAAAATTTTCAGATTTGATACGACCTCTTATTTTTTATCTTGTTTTTCTTTTCACATTAATCTCTGTTTCATTACGAGGGTTGCACGCGCTTTTCACGATCGTTCTCATTAATTAATTTTTTAATTAAGAGTTATATTAATTTTTTGTTTTTTTCTAATAAAATCACAGTTTATAAAAGTTAATTAAATAATTCTTCTTCTCATTGATAGTCGCTGATATTTGTTTCTGATCATTCGTATTCGTTCGCTTGATGTTGACTCGATTTCATAAATAATTAGTTTCCTCGTTCGTTTCCTTTATCTCTCTTCACCGGCTCGTTATTCTCTTTGCCACCCCAGTCTTTTGACTTGCGCCAGATCAAACGCGCGGAACCCCAAAATGAAGTTTATCGAACGATCGGAAGTTCACATTGATAGGCAGTCGATTCGATTGTAAAATGCTAGGCTTTTCGTTTTTGCTGCAACTCGACAGAGACACGATAAAAGGGATTTTTCTCGTCCAAAAGATATATTCACAGAAGGAAAATGATCCTGCTTGTAAAAGTAAAAATTGAGAAAAGAGGCGAAATTAATGGATAAAAAATTTACATTATAAATATACATTATTATTTATCTTAAATTTATTGTTATGATATTTAGTTTCATTTTTATTTCAAGCATTTTTTTTTTTTTTTCAAGCTTTCAATCGGACTATAGAATTGCATAGAAAAATAAGAGTAATCCAATATTAAAATACAGATGTGTTTACAAGAATGTCACGTAAACAGTGACTGCTCGAAATTCCAATATTTGGATATGTAACTCTCGGTAAATATAGAATTTGATTGCACTTGATATCATGTTATCAGCGTTGCACGTGCAACGGTCCGGCGACTATCCGTACGATGGAAATCTCTTTTCACGGGTATTAAGGAGTCTTCTTGCCCGAGCTCTCCAACTTTTGTTTGTCAACGAGGAACACGTGAACTTTCGCCGCATTGTCTCTAGTTTCTATCTCATTTTCCGCTTCGTGATAACCGTCGAACATGTCGCGTGTTCCGGACACGTGACGCACGCGATGCCGGCTTCTAATGAGTTTTGGTTAACCGACTGCCATGCAACTGCGTGCATTGCATTGGTTTACGGTGACGTGATTTTACTATCGAACGCAATTCTGTCGATACGAGAAAAAGATATCTTATAAAATGACCAAAGTTGTGATAAATACAATCGATGAGTATAATATGACTGTTCATTTGACAAATTTACTAAATATATTTATGAAAATTTTTAATACGTTGACTGCCGTAGTTTTGATTAATTATTTAAAGATTTAATTAAAAATTGTGTGTACGTTTAATAATATTGTAATACAATTTTTGAGACATGCACATATCTTTATTTAGTTTAATTATTAATTTTTTTTTATTCTATTTATTTATTGATATATTTACATTAAAACATTATTATATATTAGAGTCAATTAATAATATAAAAATTGTCACATTTAATGTTAAACATTTTTATGTAATTTATTTGCTACATTTAATTTTCTTGAGTCAGAGTTTTTTTTTTACAAATATTTAGTTTTACAAATTATTTCCTTGAATATACATTTCGAATATGACTATGAAGAGTAAATGAACAGACTAATCACATTGTAAGATAAAATAACAAATTGGATTGTACTCTCTCTCATCGTAAAACCAGAGGAGAATCAACTTTATTTTTGCAAGTATTTTAATTGAAAAAAGATTGGGTCATCAAGGCAGCATCAGAATTCCCGACAACCGCAGTTGCGATTCCACGGTGACAGGGTGGAGTTTAATCATGGATCATCTCCAGCTGTTCATCACTTGCTGTTTTGATCAGTAATATCCTTACTGATGACCGATTTTAGAATCTCTTTACTCGTCTTATATAGCATTGCTGAGTGATTCTTTCTTACGAGTTTAACTTAGCTTCCTTGCGACATCTAGCGATGAATGGATGAAATATTGCTATAGCACAATCTATATCGCATTCCTTATAACATGCTTGTGAGAAATGGATATATATGTGTGTGTGTGCGTGTGTGTGGTGAGATGTGTATTTTGTGTGCACGTGCTCCCACGATCAAGACACGACTAGATAGGTTTTGCAAGGTGCTCGATCCGCTCGCGTAAATATTTCATGAGCTTTTAGTGAAATATTTTGACAAAGAACTAACGACGAAAGGATGATATCTCTATCGTACATACATATATCGATCTCTTCCAACTGTAAATATTTTACAAACAGTAATAATATAACATTTTGCAACTTTTTCTCTACTTTCTAGGCTTGTCAAAAATAAATTTTGTTAAAAATATATATCTTTTTTTTTTTATAAATAAGAACATTAAAATATTATTTTTCTCTTATAAGCCATCGATTAGCGTTGATAGTCGTTCGGCTGTTATCCAAAAAAATCAGCGGTTTAATCTTTATCCGCGGGCATAATATTGTCTTGTATGCACCTACAGTTCTATGGATTTTCTTGAAGAATAGTATTGTTATTGTATAATTTATAAGTGCTGTAGTTCAAAAGAATCGCCCCCGGGTGGGCTCGAACCACCAACCTTTCGGTTAACAGCCGAACGCGCTAGCCGATTGCGCCAAATAATTTTTTTCCTTGGCTGTATATATTATATTAGAAGTTTTATTAATCTCTCGAATTCTTGAAAAAAACAAAAATAATTACACATTTCCATAATTATCCGTTACTATTGTTTGTAATCGGATCACGATATGTCTATAAATGTCCTAAGTAAAAAAAAGAAAATAATAAGTGGAAATTAAATAAGCGCTTGTTTTAGATTGCATAGAGGATATATCGCTCATCAATTTAATTATTTGTAAGAACAAATCATATGTCTTAAAAAGTACTATTTGCTATTGATCGTATGTCGGTCCGCGATAAGAGATAAAAAAGCAAATTTGTCTCTTTTTCTCTTTTTCATCGTCAAATGATATCCTTCTTCTTTTTTCTTTTTTTCTTATAGTCTGTGACAATGGAAATAAGCAAAATTGGTATGTAATCGTCCAAGCGTATCTCGTGAAAATAAATGCAATAAACAAGCCGACCTGCGGCGAAGTGATGTTGAAAAGCGAGAAATTGGAAAATCACATATAACATTTATTTTGACCATTATCAAACAGCGCTTGTATTGAGCGCTGAAATCAGTGTACTTTCAATGAATTTTAATTTCGATATTTTAAATAATTTAAACACACGAAAAAAATCTCAGTGTTTATTCGTAACAATGGAAACGCGATATAGTTTGCGTAAAATTCATTTTCTACACTTGTAGGATATCGAAGAAATAACCATGTGCTTACTTTTTTTTTTTTTTTTTTTTTTGTGAAAATCCGTCCAGGCGGTTTTACGCACTACAGTGACAAACAAACAAATAAACAGGTCGGGACTTATTTTTGTTTTGGTAAATAAATACCAAAAAAAAGTATACTTCGGACTAACGATACAAACAAATCCTACGCAGCGATAATATTTTGTAAATTCGCAACAAGTTCAGTCGGCGAGTTTTTTTTACAGCCGCTGCGAATGTGCCGAAGGACGTTATTTCGTTTTTCAACGACGGAACGGTGGATATATAGAGCCGCGCGGCAACTTCCGCGTGCCGAAAAACTTCGGGATTTATTCATTACACCTGCGTTGTTACCATCATACTCGCGTCACATACGTCTCCATGAGATACGAACGCGCCTTGCCTCGTTCAAGCACTCTTTCGACCATGAAAACATTTTTCTACTACATTAAATGCTAGGAATGCGTACTAGTGCATGAAGGCGTGGCGTGTTTTTCGCTCCGTTATATATTTAAAAGCAGGAAAAAAATAGCGTAAACTTTATTCTCACTTCTTATTACGCAATGGAACTTTTTCTTTTACGTATAATTAAGAATAATCATCATGTTTTAAGAATAACGATAAATTCGTAAAATTAAAGTATGTATGACGTCAAAATGCGGACAATAAAAAATCGTGCGTTTTGTATAATTTATTTAGCGAATTTAATTACAAATACATTTTCTCGTCTGAATGACGATAGAAATAGCGAATTGGCAAATTTTCCCGCGGAAATCTCGCGCTATATTATAAGTATTGCTTCAAAGGGCAAAATATTCTCGGTCGTCGCCGAATATGTTAAATATTTCTTTGACAGGGAAATAGATATCCGCAGCTTCAACTACAGCAAGTTGCACGTAAATGAAACGCATATCTCAGAACAAAGATTTTCCGCGGTCGCTTTTGTAATATAGATATTTGTTCCTTGATACATTGCTGCAGCTTCTAGCATGCTATACATCGAAAATACAGATACGAGAAACATATCAGATTTTCAAATTGTATATGTATAACGCAGTTTAGAGAAATCATTACAAGAGGAAATATGTATGTTTTGTTCGTTGTAATAGACTAAATTTTCAAAAACGAAATTATCGTTTAATAATTCTCCTCAAAAAAATAATCACATTCTATATTTTGTGTAATAAAATAAAATAAAAATTATCCGATATTACTCTCACATGGAAAATAATTATTTAAATTATCAAAAAATTATATGTCCGAATCCACACAAAAATTATTAATTTGAGAAATACATAGTCATAATTAATGTGAGTATATTTTTTACTGCAATATGGAGAACATAAATACGTGCATGTTATGTCGGGGAAGAACTTTGTCAGTGACGTACGCTCAATAACAGAAAGCAAGGACGGCAATAACTTACAAAAATATACGCTCGCGTAGTGCATTTGTACCGGGTGAGACGAGAATTAAAAGAGGCAACGCGCACGCGGCGTGACGAGAACCGGTGAACAGCCGAACGCGCTAGCCGATTGCGCCACGGAGGCAGATGGCTCTTCGTCTCGTACGTATCTCTAATATGCAGTACGATCGGATATATTGAGTGGATATAATGGAAAAATATTTATCACAATAATATATATTATAATATATAATATATAATATATATA
>NW_021848730.1:857536-862460 GCF_003651465.1 Formica exsecta
TATATTCAATAATATATAATATATATTATATTTAAAAATAAATTCTTCCAATAAACATAAATTAGAAGCATGAAATAATTTTTTTCCTTGGCTGTATATATTATATTAGAAGTTTTATTAATCTCTCGAATTCTTGAAAAAAACAAAAATAATTACACATTTCCATAATTATCCGTTACTATTGTTTGTAATCGGATCACGATATGTCTATAAATGTCCTAAGTAAAAAAAAGAAAATAATAAGTGGAAATTAAATAAGCGCTTGTTTTAGATTGCATAGAGGATATATCGCTCATCAATTTAATTATTTGTAAGAACAAATCATATGTCTTAAAAAGTACTATTTGCTATTGATCGTATGTCGGTCCGCGATAAGAGATAAAAAAGCAAATTTGTCTCTTTTTCTCTTTTTCATCGTCAAATGATATCCTTCTTCTTTTTTCTTTTTTTCTTATAGTCTGTGACAATGGAAATAAGCAAAATTGGTATGTAATCGTCCAAGCGTATCTCGTGAAAATAAATGCAATAAACAAGCCGACCTGCGGCGAAGTGATGTTGAAAAGCGAGAAATTGGAAAATCACATATAACATTTATTTTGACCATTATCAAACAGCGCTTGTATTGAGCGCTGAAATCAGTGTACTTTCAATGAATTTTAATTTCGATATTTTAAATAATTTAAACACACGAAAAAAATCTCAGTGTTTATTCGTAACAATGGAAACGCGATATAGTTTGCGTAAAATTCATTTTCTACACTTGTAGGATATCGAAGAAATAACCATGTGCTTACTTTTTTTTTTTTTTTTTTTTTTTTTTTACACATACTTTTTTTGTGAAAAGGAAGAATTTTCTTTCGATTGGAAATATCACTATATTTGTTAAATGTGTCTATTATCAAATAGTTTGTATGTTATCGCAGATTAAACATGTTGAAAGAATTATACCGTTTTTTTTATTCGATAAAAAAAGAGAGTATAGTCTGTCATATATAAACTTTTACTAACAAGGAAAAATTTTTGCTTTGCTTGTCAAGAGAAGATACTTGTACTAACAAGGAAAAATTGTTGCTCTAAGCTTGTCAAGACAAGATACTTTATACAATGCATACGTAATCGACCGATATTTCCACGCTGCAAACTTTCATAGATCTAAATATACAGTATTTACATCCGAGCAAAAATTGCGGTCGATATCGGCGGCCTCAATCTCGTCGTTTACGTCGAGATTCGCGGTGACATTAAAATGCAACGAATGCAAACATTCGCGGTAGAAGCTGTGTCGAGAGCGAGAGAACCGGATGAAATAATATTCATGAAAATATTTTTGTTCGCGTACTCTTGCGTGATTCAAATAATGAAAGTATTTAGGAATGCAGAGATACGAGACTGACATGGGGATTTGATTTTAATACAAATAGAGACAGACTTCCATATCGAGAAGAGTTTTACATTCTAGTCACGTCACTAATGTATTCGCTCCAATAGCACCCACATTATTTTTATGTGAATGTTTGTTATATATCTTCTCTACTCATTTTTTCTATATTATGATATGTGCCAAAAGTTTATTGATAAAAATTAAAAAAGTAGCTATATCTCTTCCAGGAACGTGCATATGAGAAAGAATATGAGAATTATCACGCAATAATTGTATATATGCAATATATATATATATATATATATATGCAGATTTGAGTAATTATAACGAGAAATATTTTACATACTTTTGAATATATATACACCATTTTTTCGATAATAAGTCTATCATTAACATAGCCGCGCGTAATTTAAATATAAGTACATACAATAGAAGCTCTTGAGCTACCCGTCAATTTTCACCGTTTAGCACTAGTTTATATCACGAGCCGTTTACGATCATTTATCGGCGCCGACGTCGACATGAAACTTAAGGCACTTAGGGCAAATCGTGATCTACGAGCTAGCCGTGAGGGGCACGGCTCCGTGGGAGCGGCTCAACTCACCTCAAGACACCTCGAGATAGCCCCGTTCGAGAGACGCTGTCACTAATTAAGAAATACTTCCCTTCATGCTTACCTTAACAGCTCGGGTACGCGTAATTCCGACTCACACTCCTGCATTACATGCAAGGTCGACTAGTGATAGCGTTTATCTACATATAGTTACCTTCGAAGAGGATTAGACGCAAAGCAGTTCACGTTTTCAACGTCTTGTTGAAACGAGCTCTAGCTCGTTTTATAAAAAAAAAAAAAAAAAAAAACAAAATGCTTTTACATATGGATAATATTATTTTTGCATATTAATAATCTTGATTGAAATTAATATAACGTTATCAAAAAGAATGGACTTGTATCATGTTGCATTTTACAGCTTCAATTATTTGTAATTCTGATGGAACTAGTAATATCACAAATTTTCTGCTATCGTCATAATATGCAAGTTATATGATTACGAATCAGTAGGCATCATGAAAATTTCATTGATGGGGTGGGTTATCTCGATTTCGTTTTGTTAATGCAGCATTTTTCGATTGAAATGCTCTGCGCGACTTTTATAAATGCTATTCGAATCGTATCTGAATCTAGGTTGGACTCTGAATTAAAATCTAAAAGTTAAATGTAAGATGGTAGATCAAATTTACTGAGCGATGGTCTCTCTCTCTATATGCGTTTCAAATATATTTTTGAGAGAATACGAGTATATGAAAATTGGTATAAATTACTGTCGACATACACAATCCAAATTGCCTTGGAAATCATTATAAGATTCGTACAATCGTAATCCCTTTTCCTCGTAAAATTCCAGCCTTAATTAAATCGTCGAATTAAATAGGCTAATAAACTTCTCGCACGTGTATGAATAATGATTAAAAAAAACTAACAGTTTATATAAAATATAGATTATTAATTTTAATTATCTAATACAATTGTTATATTTTGGTATGTCATTTTATATTATTATTATATATTATCATTCTTTATGATAAAATTATAAATAATTTAGATAATTAATAAAGAGTTAAAAAAAAGGAAAAATTATTTTAATATTGATATTTCACGCGATTGTTTTCACATCAAGTAGAAGCTTTCGATTATCTCGCTTAACACGTGTTATCTTTGCTTACCGGAAGCGTTAGAAATCACACTGCGTCATCAAAATTGTGTCATCGTGTCGAAAGCCGTTGGTATACGGTGACGTTTAATTGGACGATATTTGCCGAACGCATGTAATCACCTGTTGCACGTAGGATGCGCCCGTTAATGCTGACGCGCTAAAATAAATTTCCGTCGGATATTCCTAAGCGGATCGTGCGATATTCACAGGATGCGCAAGGGATGTTCCTAGACAATTAGAGCTTTCATTCTCCATTCATTGCGCATTTTACAAATAACGGAGTAATATTTAAGAGTTGTGTAAAGTGGACTCGAGACATTGAGATTTGTGATAGTTTTCTAAATTTTCTAATATTTATCATGATTATATTTGATATTATAAATTTTCATGATAAAAGATACTTTATAAATAAATTATCCGCGATAAGAAAGCATGATAAGGGATTTTTTTAGCGCATCGAAAGAACGGTGTGTTGGAATAAGATCAAAATTTGCCTCTAAGGGAAATGTATGAAATCGATCTATCTTTATATTTTTCAGCTTGCTAAACTCGAATATAAAGCTTAAAATTGTCCAAAGTCCAGGGAATCACCATTTATTTATTAGAAAATATTTACTGCAAAACGAGGCTTTCCTGTAGAAAAACTGCATTTTCACAAAGTTCTCTGGATTTTGGATAATTTTAAGTTTCATATTCAAGTTCAGCAAGCCCAAAAATATAAAGATAGATCGATTTCATACATTTCCTTTAAGGCAAATTTTGATCTTATTTCAACATCGTTCTTTTTCGACAAAATCAACAAATTAATGTAACATTATTAAATTCGAAATGTTACAGAATTTATAAATATAACAGAAAATTCTCAATTTTTGTCTTTTTAATTTGAAATGGTTAATCGTTGAATCTTTTCCATTAATCCGTTTCTCTTATTGGGTCACAGAGATATGCGTGTGCATACGCGAGGGTCCTTCGAATTCTAGAACACACCGGAATGACAAAGGAAAGCCTTAGAATATGTCGGTGGTGTCGATGAGGGTCGACATATTGGGATTTTCAATCGAACAGTTGGACGTCGTGGTATGCGATGCGGCTTGAAAGTAGAGGAATGAAGTGATCCCCACGGAATTGGTGGCCTTACGTTTCGTACATGACTTATATGTAAAAACTAATAATCGTCAAATGCATTTATTTAATATTTTTTTGTATTCTTTCTCAGATATAAATAAATGATTCTCGTACTTGCACATACATTAAGATATTATAATATATTTTAATTGTTAATTATATTAAAGAAAATAAGATAGGTATATGATATGCTTTTCCAGACAATAAATATAAATAATTATATATAAATAATTTAATCTATAATTATCTTATATTTTAAAGAGAGATCAATTTGCTTAATTTAAAAATTGTCTACTTTACTATTAAACATAGTCAATTATTAATCAGTATAGAGAGAAAAAAATTGTAAAAAGAAAAGGAAGTATCTATTTCTTTTTTATTAATATATACAACGTATATAATGTAATTACGAATATAAATTTTTTTATATTATATTTTTTTATATTTCAACAACTGTGAAAAGATATATTTGCTGTAATACATTCTTCTTCATTCTTTGCAAAAATATCGATATCGCGTGTAGAGCAAGCGTTAAAATAACGCCAAGGAAAAAAAGAATTTCATTCTCCTCGAAGAAACTGGATCTAAGATAGTTTCAAGAGATTCAAGACAGATATTTTTATATTTTTACACAATATAACAAAAACTTTAATTTTTTTAATTATAATATATTTTATTATATTTTAGGTATAATAATTATTCT
>NW_021848730.1:862482-864297 GCF_003651465.1 Formica exsecta
TAATTATATGTAGAAAGTGTATAAAATATTTTGGGTAATTTTATTATATATGTATATAGTTAATAATTAATTAAAAGTTAGTAATAAGTGAATGTGATAAATTAAATGTTTTGTTCACACACACACACACACACACACAACGATTCACCTTTTATAAAGGATTAGAAATTAGATTTTGAAATGTTTTAAATCCATCATTTCAAAAATGTTGCACGATACTTCTGAGGCGAAGAATCGAAACACATTGTAGGCATGATCTCGGCTGAGATCCGAGATTCTTTTTCTTATTCTTCTCTTTCCTTTCCGTTTTCATTCCGCTTACGTGCGGCTGTCGAGTATCACAAAGCTTCTAGTAAAAGTACCGAACTTCTGTTTGCGTGAGAGAAACTACAACTCTAAATGACGTGCGACGTAAGCACCATCATGGTTTGGAAACTTCAAGTTGTCAGCTTCCGGCATTTTATCGTTTTTGCTTGTATGGTTCTCTCATCTGGCGATTTGATTCATTCAACACCCTCGGCGTAACGTTCCTTTAAGAACAATTCAAAAAAGAATTTCTTTGATCTCTCTTTTTTCTCGAAAGGTTCTTTTAAGATGAAGAGAACTACTTTCTTGACACTTCACATCTTTCTATTAATAAAATGCGCGTATGTGTCGTGTGTTAGCGATAATCTTTACATTTCTGTTCTTTCCTTAAATATTCTGCTAAAAAAAAAAAAAAGAAAAACATTTTCTAACAATGGTTCAAAAATACATCAAGTTATTTTTATGCATTTTATTTTACACGCGCTTTACACGTGCATAATTATAATCGAAAGATGATGAGATGTAGATTTGAAACGCTATATCGTATGCGAAATCAGATTTGCGTTTCTTCCTTATTCAATCCTTCTAACTACATACCCTTGCTAGGTGAATGCATATCGCAACGCGCCGTCGAGAATCGCCAGATCGTCGCAAATGCAGAGCGAATCTTCCGACGTGGCAGCCGGCAGTTTCGAGTGCCACAGATTCTCCGGCATTGTTGCTCTGCGTCTGTCAAGATTGCACTCGCAGACAAATCTGAAGTTCGAGGAAAGCTATTTGCTCTCTCTCTCTCTTTGTATCACGATTCACGGCCGCTATCTCTCGCACGCTTCAAAATTATTAATATCGAGATAGGTAACTATTATTACACCGAGAAGAAAACTTCCATAAAGATCTCTGAGAAAGAAATTTTGTTGCAATTAAATACACAAACATAATTAGAAATTAGTAAAAAATAGTTTGACGTGTCTCTTGTATTTATTCACATATATCTAAGAAATTTTTTCAGGAATTTTAAGAAAATATTGCTTTTAACGTTGATGAAAAAATAAGCTTAGAAGCATAGAAATTCAGGAAATTTTAATCTATCAGGAATCTCATTTTATAACTATAACATAAAAAAAAAAAAGAATTTTTTAAAATTGGAATTTTTTTCATAGACTTTCATTTAATTTGACATTTTGATGAGTGAAATTCATACTATAAAACTGCACAATATGTAAAATTCTTAATTGCAATATTACAGATCTAATTGCATTCGGCAACTTTCTTTTTCTTAATAATATATTTTTCGGAATGTAATATTCGTCTTATTAAAATGAGATATGCGATTTCCCATGTCACATTGTTAGAGAGAGATCCCGTTGGTAATTCGAGATGCTATCAGTCACCCTGCGCGGATACGCTCAATGATTATAAGGATGTCCCCTTTGTAATCATGGACACCAAGGGCACTTTTTTTTTCCGAGAAGACAGCACTCCCGTAACCCAATTTAACGGAAGACACAA
>NW_021848730.1:864924-897313 GCF_003651465.1 Formica exsecta
GGTTCGACGATATCGAGCCGTGAGATGCGACCTACTTACGAGACGACCTCTCTCCCGCCTTACCTTTTTCTCCACCCCGTCCTTCTTCTACCTACCTATCTACCCTATGCTGCCTGTTCCTTCACCTCTCGGCCCTTTTACAGCCCCGATCGAGCGATTACAAACGTCCGCGCTTTGTTTTCTACATCCGTGGCGATGCGCTTCTTCCGTTTTTCTCTTGCACCGTATCTTGATTTTATTAACCCTCAATCATCGCAGTCCGTCTTCATTAGTCGCCGAACCAACCAAACGTTTAAGACGCCGGAATAGAAAAGTCGGATTTCTTACGTAAGAGTTCATCTCTTTTTTCGTCTCTTCTCCCTGTACACTCTCTTTCTATACTTTTCTATAAAAGACTTTCGTAGAACATCCGGTTCTATTGCTGTGCAAGCTTTAGAACGCAAAGTTACAATGTGTCAATTTAGAAAAAATAATCTTTATAAAATTACGATTTATCCTTAATCGCGGGTTCAATTTATCCATATTAATTAGTTACGTGCGTAATTACGGAATTGTTTTATATTTTTTTACTACATTGAAATTATTAAATTATAAAATATAAATATTGATTTTATTTCGGGAATAAATTTTATTTTATCAAATTTACTTAAAAAAAAAAAAAAAACATTTTATATTTGCATTTCTATCATACTCAACATATTCTTCATACAATGCATTCAAAGTGGGTGTGGTCACTGTAACTTTATGAGTTAGAAGTTAACAAATAAGATTTTATTTCATGTTAAATTCATTCAATGAAACTACAAATTAAAATTTATTTTTAAAATTTATTTTATTTTTTACAGTGTGTTTTTTGACAAGGATTCTTTCAAATCGTAACATTTCTCTTTTTCAAAGTGCAATATTATAAACTGCAAACACAAACTGCTCATACATATTGTGGCCAATAAAAATAATAGTAGTCGAAAATCTTTCGTTCGTTTCGCGCAACATTTTCGTCATCGACTTCTTTTATCGATACACGATTGTTTTATCGCTGTCGTTGCGGTTGAATAAGTTTCTACATCGTTGAACGCAAACATATATATTATGATGCATTGACGTGCATCGACCGACGCATTATGCGTGTTAGGCGAACGTGCGTCTTTTGAATACGTTACTATAGCTGTACTGTAATACACAAAAGCGATCGTTGCGTTACACTCCGTAAACTTCAATACGCTAGAATTTCCATATCACATCGTGCAGTTGTAGAAGAAAGTAGTATCGCTATCAAGTGAAAATCACATGATTCTCCTGTACGCGAAATATGAAATTTTACAAGAAAAATCTAAAGGAAGTGTAGATGAATGTATTATAAAATTACAATTTCTGGATCATATTTATATTGTACTAAATCACGTTTATTGTTATACAATTCAATTCAATATTATATATCCAGCGTTTATTTTGTAACGCATATTTTGTTTGTATCTATGAATAATTATTTTTTTTTCTTTTCTCTCCGTATCTTCTACATCCCTGGCGCATAAAATGGCGATCTATCACTTTCGTATTTCTTATATATATGTATATATCATTGTACGATGAATTCAGGATTGAATCCAGCATATAGACATCTAAAGGCCAATGAAAGTTTCAACGCGCGCGAAGCGAGCGAATCGAAAGATATGCGTCGCGCACGGTTCGGAATATTTCATTTTCTATGAGCCGAGATGCAGCCGAATTGATTTTGCCGAGTGATACCGATTGCACGAAGATAGGGACTGTGCTGCATGCCAAGATTCCCACAGAATCTCCAACGTCTTTTACCATCGCGTCCGTTGGCGCGCACGAGCGTTCCGAATCTCCGGACCGATATTCGATTATCCGCGAGAATAAGAGACCCTCTATGTGCCTATATCGCGAGATCCGTTTGTCAGCCGTTTTGTATTTGCAGCGTCGGAATTGTTAGTCAAATCGCACGATTGCATAATAATCGCTTTTACCGATAATGGGATTTGCAATGATCTATCGTTTAATCAATCCCAAATTTCAAGTGGAATCGTATTTAAATTGATGAATTTCTATCGACACATTTTACATAAGAAAATAAAAATTTTAATACCTAGGAATCGAGCAAGTAAGAAAAGAGGAAAAGTGGCTTGGAAAAGCAATTACGAGGATTATATATATTGTATTTATTGAAGGTATAAAATATATACCCATAAAGCATTATGTATATATACCACCTGTTGCATTAAATTTTTTGTCTAAACATAAATGCTATTATTCGTGACGCAGGTGTAGTAAAATATTTAGCTTTTAGGTTAATAACGCATTATGGATATGGAATTTCAACCTTTTGTCACATCAAAGTAATTTATTTTAAACGCTTCTGGGCTCGATACTAATATGTTGAAAATTTTTTTACTTATCAAATTTTCTTCATCATATTTATATATAATCCAATCTGATGATTCCCCTATTTTATATAAAACTTAATATATAAAATTTGTTTTGTCGATATATCTTTTAGGAGCTTTCCCACTTTAACGAGATTCGCAAGTAGCATTCTCCGTTTCTCTCACTCTTCTTGGAATTTCTGGAATGCCGTGAAGCATTTCTGGGATTGTTCGATGAGAAGTAAGACGTATCTAGTAGACGGCATAGCTTAGGAATTTCCGCCTTCCGGCGACCACGACAAGTTCGTTGATCTAATGTGTTACACATTATGTGCCCTATTGAGCAAATTAAAGTACCGCAAAGGCGCGTTTAATTAATGTAGCTGTAATTTTGCGAAACACTAAGTAAAAGCTCTTCCTAAGTAAAATGCTAATATGCTAAAAACGAAATGTGAGAAGACACTTATGGATCTTTAATTTTAATAAACAAGCCAACTCATAAGTTCTAATATGAAAATAATTCGGTTACGATAATTACTATCTTTTGTCATAATTAGGGTATTGATTAAATTATTTAATATACGCATAGTTCATTAGCTATTGAAGGGGAATATTAGATCGAAACTTTTGGAAAATATCTTTCACCATGTTGGCGGAAGTTCCTGGGACGATATAATATTAAAGACGTCCCACGAGACACGGTGAATGCCAGGAATTTCACCAACATCCGTTTTCCCGCTGGAATGTTAGTAATTATCTACATACGCAATATCGTCGTAATCTAAATACGAAATTTCATCGTTTAACGTATATTTTGGTTCTCCTATCTCTTGAAAGACATTAAGTTGCAGGGATAATATAAATCTATGTATCAAGTTCCTATAGAAAAATAGAAGGTTGAATTATAAGCATACATTTTATTACTTATAACTATCTCAATATGATTTTTTTTAATTTTTATTTACAGAATTATATTTTTTAAATTATTTATTTATTATTTTTTTCTAATGATTTTTATATAATTTATTTACTACTTATAATAATCATTAGCTATTTCGATCGCGTGCTGAGTTCGAATAAAAATCCGTCAAATAATAGCTGTTATTTTGTTAAAGATATTATCTTCTCTTCTCTACCATAACTTTTTTTAAAAGTTTAATCAAAAACTTGCCAAGGAAAATGTTGCTCTGTAATTCTCTGAATAATTATTGAATAATTGTTTGGTTTTAGATAAATTCAGTATCGGTTGAATGAGGTCAACCGCCTTTTTTCGAGAATTTATAATATGCATATCCATGCGATAATTTGCGGCGTTGAATTTTTCATCCACAGCGAATAAATTGCGCTAGAACAGGTTCTTTCATTATCTCCAAGGCAGGTTCAATTACTGCAGCGAAATATCGATCATTTGGTGAAGTTACATCGCGTCTGGAGGAACGATCGTTAGCCTCTTGAAAAGTATTGGGGCGTGTTCTTTTAAAATTGCACTTTGTATTATTCGAATGTTCAATCGATCGCCCCAACGATAATCAAGTAGAATCGAAGATTCGATTGAAGTCATTTGTAGGGGAATAATTTAACGCGAATATTCGCACATTTGGCGAGCACGACGGCGGTTTGTTTATAGAGTTTGAATTCTCCATAACGTTAATCGGTTTGAGATCGACTGACCATTGGCGATTGCCTCTTTTATCGCGAGACATTGATAGATAAGCCTCAGCGCCACGTAATAAATCATCTGCCCTTCAATAAATGAATCTCTATTGCAGATAATAAGGTGACAAATCATTTCGGAAAAATCAATGTCAACTTTTATGAAAACAGTCCGGTTTTAATATCGAGTGAAAAAATTGGCATTTATATTAATCGTCAATACGATAATTTGTGTGTCAAAATTATTATGTGTACTTTGATTTGAGTAAACTCAAGGATTATAATTATTTTATTTAATTAATTAGCATTCCTTCGTTGAAGTCTTTTGTCGTTATTAAGTTAAACATTGACGCATATTTTCTGCAGATGATCATTTTTAATGTTTTTATATTATTCGTAAAGATCTTTGCATATGTTATTCGAAGTTATTCGAGCATTGATCACTTTGTCACTAATACATCTCTGTGAGCGTATATTCGGGCTAGAAAAATATAGGATATTTTACAGGCGGGTTCGTTGCGGAAAAAGTTTTTGCGAAGTGGTCGGTCTCGTGAAAGGGGCCGCTCGTTTATACTCATCTCGCATGAATCGTAATTCTTTTATGATACGCCGTTATATTTTTATTAAAAACGCGCGACATACAGCGCAACGAAACCTCGCTATACCGTCCATATTATTATATGTTTTTACATTTTCGATCGATCGCACCGCGGGAGAGTTTCGCCGACGACCGCGACAGACAGATTAATTATCAATTCTCTTGGCTGCGTTCGACTGGTCCGTTTCTCGTTTTATTAGACCATTTGTAAAACGATCCGAGAATCGCATACGCGGTCTCACGTGTCGAATTTATACTTTCTCCCTCAGGATTAGGGAGAAAGAGAGCGTCCCTGTGACGCGTAAGACAGTTTGTAAAATTCCAGATTGCCGAATGTCCGATAACTCCCGCGAGCGTGATTTTTATACATGAGAATCGAGTAAGTACGCGCCACAATTCCAATAATACCTAGATTAATTAATGCGAGAGAATATTCGGTTTATCGAAATTGTATCTGGTTGACTAAATTCCAAGCCGGAGACTGAAATACATATATGCATTATATTTATTTAAAAAATTATATTTATTATATTTTAATAACATACATTAATAATATATAATTTTTTTAAATTAATTTAATATGCATGGTATTATTCGGTAAAAGATGAGATTCATCGTAATCAACGGATATATATAGTTTATTGAGATATATTTTATGATCATTTATCTGGGCGAAACTTTTGATTTTAAATTTGTCAAAAATACATTCGCAAATGTTCTTAAATTTGATGTAAATCTTAAAAGGCACATTCTGTATCCATTATAATTAATAGCGCATTTATATGCACATTATGCGCACAATAACCGCTAATAAAATAATTAATGTAATTAGAACCTTTATTAATGAAGTTGCGTTGGTGGATGGGGTGTCATAGGGCACTGTTAATTTATGGAAGTTAATTGCGGGGATTGAAGATACTGTTCCTTAATAAAGTACTAATGAGATTGATGAATAAAATAACGTTGGCGCATGTCACCATCGTGATAAAAATTGCACGTTATATATTTATAATCTTCGGTTAAATAGATTTATCAAGAACTGTCAAGTAAGAATTGATGATAAGTTGAAAAGCGATAAGTTTTTATTTAAGAATACGAGGATGCGATAAACACAATTCAGATAACATGTAATTCAATAAGTCGATATACTTACGAAAAGATATTATTTTATTTTCATTGACTTAAAATTGAAAAAACTGATATGTCCGGTTATATATTTCCGGTAAATTTAATTTTAATATGTCAAATTTTGACGCTTGATAAAATATTTTAAAAAATACCCAAATATTAAACAAGAAATTATTTTGACATATATTTCTAATTTAATATTTTTTGATATACATTATATGTGTGTATATTTTATTCACTCTCTATACGACGGTTGATGAGAAAGCTCATTTACTAGCTAGCTTTTTGTTAATGACACGCGGCGACGACGAAAGAAAGCGGATCCTGGAAAAGCCGTTTAAAGAGCTTCTTGCTCGTATGTAGCGGAGATAATTATCCACCTCTTAAGCTCGCGAAAGTGGCAGACATGGACAGAGCGACGGACGGATTCGGGGTTTATCGATCCCAGGCCACGTTGCAGAAATAACTTTCGGATGGAAACGAAGAGAACGCGAAGTTTCCTAAACGATTCTGGAGTGAAACGAGACAGTAATCCGAATACGTGCTCGTTGTTAAATTTTACGTATTAATCGAGCCCCTCTCGCACGTCTGTTCGATAAGCTTTTTGTTTGTCTTATGTATTGTGAATTTTAATTTGAAGAAATACTTTGCAATATCTCTCATTGGTCAATTGTATTTTTGAATTACGATGCAAGGCAGTATTTTTATAAAATTTCAAAGGAATTATTTTTCAATGGGAATTTTATAATATTTTATGTTTTGAATTTTTAACATCAATAAATATGTTCGTGATTAATAAATGAAGCTATCTACACAGAAAGAAAATAATTTTAAATAAAACAAAGCATGGTTTGTCGACCATGCTATGCAATATACGATCGTTGATGAAGATTCGACTGTTGGATTGTTTTCATTGAAAGCTTTCCAGATTTTACACGTAGATTGAGTTCGATTAATAGCTTGTCGAGTTTTTATTTTGTCGTACATCGCGCCGAAGTTTCTGTTATCTATTGTAAAACCTATATGTATATATGCAAAGAGAGAATGTTGTTATAGTTCTATTGATTCACTTTTTACAAGCGGACTTTTTGATCAATTTTTGGAATCGATTTTGCTTCAACAAAAATATTAAATTCTAAGAATTAACAATAAACAATTTATAACAAACTTTTTAACAAAATAATCTTTGGAGTACAAGCAGGATAAAGTTTTTGACTTAATTTTAGATGGTCAATATTTCTTCAACAAATTTTGAATTTGAATGATTAGTTAAAGATTTTATACGAATAAAAGAGGGGAAAAACAAATCTTTTAATATATTGATTTTGAAAATTAATGACAAATAGTCATTTATCTCTTCTTCGATATTTTCACTAAAAAAGAAATAACTCGAAGAATCGGCAAAAGAATTTACAGATGAGAGGAACGGTGCGAGTTTCACTAGGTCTCGAATAGTCTGTATACAATATGCAGTTTTATTGTACGCGGCTCTACAGCGATATCACCAAACGATATCGGGTTTTCGGAGGTGGAAAAATGCAGCCCCGATCGGTTGGCTAGTTGACTGCCGTGCGAATAATGGATGCAGGACGGATAAGAGGCGACCGGGTGGCGAGATGTGTTGCCGGCCAGCCAGTCCGGCCGCGCTGGACTGACGCGCGGGGTTGAGCATAACAGAATATTGGCACTCGCGGAACCGGATAACCGATAATAATAAGTGCCTGCCACTCACACGGCCGCCGTTCATCCGGCCGTCATCTATCTCGTGCCAGAAAAGCCCGTTTCCCCGCGATTTGCGAACCATTGCCAAACGTATGGATTTCCTGATTTCCACAAAACGCTCCTTCTTTGTCTCGCCCCTTCCCTCCCTCAATAATAATCTTCCTTTTTTTAAGAGTTATCGGTTCCAAAATTATTTTTGTGGAGATTGTGTTCCATCCTTAAGTGAATCCCGCAATAGAAACATATAATTTTACAAATCTTTATTTTTTTTGTCTCACGATTATATATTAAAAATGTTTAATAATAAAATAAATTATAAGATATATCGTAATGTTTGCAAATATATGTATAATCGTGTGAAAACAGAATCGCTCTTATTATGGCTAATTATGTTAATACGTTCGATAAAAAAAAAATACTCCGAAATGTACGTGCATATTGTTTCGTAATCTCTACGATGCACCGTTTCTTCGAGGTATTTTCTTTTCCATCGAATTCACGACAAACGGGTCACGAAATACACATGCAACCATTCACGAGTAACAAAACGATATGGCGACATAACAAGTGGAACAGAATATAAGCGTAAAGAGGAAAAACAAAGAACGGGAAGAATACGTATATGGTTGAACTGGTAAAAATAAACGGTGAATGAAAGGTAGATAAATAAAAGAAAAAAAAAACAGATGGAGGAAGAGAGAAGAGAGATTCTCTTTTTGCCAATAAACAACGTTGTCCGCGCGCGTCTTTTTTGCAATTTAAAGTGCGAGTCGGTTTTTCTTCAGGCAGATCCTCTTGTGCTGAATAGGGGATACGTATGTACATGTACACGAGCGACATTACTGCAATACGCGTGTTACATAAGCGGATAAATGAAAAAAGTCTTGCAGAGCGGCGGGACCGGGCAGCAAATCAGCTGGTTTGTGTCATGTGCGCGACAGGACGGCGGCACTTGCATCGTCATTATCCTTTTATACTGATTCAATGCGACATTCTGCCACGATCTTTTCCGCAAGTAAGAAACGAAATTGTCAGCTGAAGAATCAGTTCTACAATGACACTGTATTCTTATTTTAGCAAGATTGGATTACATGTAATATACAAGATCGTGGTGCCTGATGTTCGAAAGAAATTTTATAAAATATGTATTATATACGTATATTATATGTACATATTTAATATTATATTGAGATGTATAGAAAATGATGAGAAATGTAAGAAAAGTAATTCAAAAATAAGAGCAATTTTTTTTTTTTTTTTGCGTAATCAGTTTTATCAAAAGATTAAAATATTTGCAAGAAGAGATTTATTAAAATTCAGAAAACTGGATAATGTCAGAATTGCGATAATAATTGGCGTCAGCCGTTGCGTATCACCTGCAAAAATATCAAAATGCAGAAAGAGTTCGACATCGCGTAATGCGATTCTTACGACTGCCATAAATTTTCTGGCACGAAAATTGGCACCGATAACGGCACGTAAAACTCAGGCCCGCTCGTAAAAACCATGAATCAAATATCTATTTCGCACAAAGAGCAAACATAGAAAATTATGTGCCGTTGTTGCAATCGCGGCGGGGCAGAGTTTTGAAAGAATTTAGACCGACAATGATTACTTCGAATACAGATCGATCGCTGTTAAAAATCACTAATGTTATTTTGACAGTCAATTGGAGATTGATACAAAAAAAAATTAATACAACATTATTGCAGATTTAACGCTCTTATTTAGGAATTCGAATTATGAATTATCTGACAATGAAATAAATTCTAGTATTCGACTTTGAAAATATGAAAATCGATCGCAGTTGCAATGACATCTAAATTTTAGAATATTCGAATTCTGTTGCAGAACCGCACTTTTCGATAGATTTCACACTTTTGGCTATACTGAATATCGTAATTTATCACGTGTTTTTAATTCACATCGAATACATTGCACGCGAATGCGAAAACGCTTGTAAGTCTTTGCGACGGCCTATAATTACCTGCTCATTCCCGAATCAACGTCATTCATGCTCTTTGCGAACGCTTTATACATTCGCTATCTCCGACCAGAAATAAATTGCAATGAATGACATCCCATTTTGCAACCACGAATAATTAGACTCGTTAAATTTTAATGCTCCTGTTAATCGAAATTGCGGATTCCCAATTTTTGTAGCAATATAACAATAATTTGCGGCGGCAATAATTTGAGGCAGCAAATGCTGCCTCGAGAAACAAAGAGAAATTGTTTTAACAAACATAAATATGTTTAACACAGATATATGTTTGTATATATATTAACATATACTTTTATAATATATTTACGCACTTTAGAACGTGATATCTATTTTTACAACTTAGCAATATAATATGAAATTTATAAACTAGAACGAAAAGACCGAGAGACCCCATCTGCGTTTCTATATGATCGGTCAATCATCTTCTTTTTTTTTATTGCAGTGCAAAAACTGAGGGGTCTGGAGCGCACGAAGGCGAGAAGAAATGAGGTGGACGTGACACAATGACATGATGAAGAGCCTGGTGGGGATCATGTGGATAGTGTTGGTGCTCATATCAGGTATGTATAATCAATCTGGAAATCGCATGTCTTTGATCTATATTAATTCACTGATATTAACCGTCCAAAAATTTTATCTTATCTTTCCCAATATTAATTGTGGCGAAGAAACTTCATCTTTTACATAACATAATCACCGCGTCATCTCCTTTTCAAATTATAATAATTTATGATATATCACATAGATATTTTTAATTCAATTGTTTTCAATGTAATTATTAATAGATATTATTTGTTAAAATGTACACGGAAAAAAAAATGCTGTTGCTTCAATTAAAGTCTACGTCACGGGCTGCCACAGACATACATAGTTCATTCAATGATATTTTTATTAGACCAAATATCTCCTGACAAAATAATTGATTAATACAAAGGCAAGAGTATTATTTCGTATTAAAACATACACGGAAAAAAAATGGTGTTGCTTCAATTAAAGTTTACGTCACGGGCTGCCACAGACATACATAGTTCATTCAATAATATTTTTATTAGACCAAATATCTGGATTATTCAAACAACTATCCAGATATTTGGTCTAATAAAAATATCATTGAATGAACTATGTATGTCTGTGGCAGCCCGTGACGTAGACTTTAATTGAAGCAACAGCATTTTTTTTCCGTGATAGAGAATGCATTTTTTTTTTTCAATTGTACTATATTTGTTCGAAAGAATTTTTAATAAATGACTGTGGCAAACACACATACACACCTATCCGCAGCAAATGGATTAATAAACGAATATAGGATATCCATAGTAAATGAATATAGGACTATAGGATATCGTAATAAATTTAGGCCATCAATTCCATTTTCTCTTATTTGTGATAAACAAAAATATCTTTTATGAAAAATTGTTCTCTTTATTTCGCGGGAGAAATACATATTTATACCATGTGAAACGCGTACATATAGACATGAGAGAATATTACTCTCACATGCATGTACAAATAATGATGTGGGTGTGCATGAAGATCATGGAATCCGTTATTTGAGGCTCGTAAAGCGTTTTCCTGAGGGTGTATTTGCAAGCCCGATGTCGCTATAATACGCAGGAACGCGCCGTTACATGCGTTCGCATTATCATGCATCTGCCTGTGGTCTACGAGATGCGTAACACTATCGGTTAGTGAGTACGGACGTACATATAGTACGGCGACCATGGTAGTCTGTGTTTACGGTCGCATTTCTGAGCATTCTTCTTTCCCGCATATATGCGAGATTGCGCTGTACTATAAAGTGCATTTGCCAAACGGCCGTAACATCTTTATTTTTATCGAGGAAAACGTGCGCAATTGAACACAGCAAACAATGCGATTACAGAAATAGACCTTTAAGTAAAATCCTGTTTGATGAATGTTCGCGTTTCGCATAATCATACGCGTAATTTTAATTATCTTATTACTTAAATAAATATTATTTATTAATTATGTAATTGTATAAATTATAGATGGTTTGTTGATACTTAATTATATTGAAATATCTTCGAAATCTCTACGATTAGAATGTTTAACTATAAAATACTCAAAATAAAACATATGTGTCGTTAAAATGTATTTAAGGATGTATGTCATATGTCAAAACATTGACAAAAGCATGGAAATTTCGTAAATTTCTACTATTTCTTCTGAATATCTGTACAAAACCTGAGCACAATTCTCTTAACGGTTTGGAAATTATTTAAGTTTAAAGTTACTATTGATTCTTATGGAAAATCGCGTGGAAAATTATAGCATTTATTGACAAATTCGACAAGGAAAAAACATTGCCAACGAAATAAAAATTTTCACATATATTAAGAAAACTCTAATAAATATTTATGCAAAACTTGATTTAAATCCATTTACTCGTTTAAAAATTATTTACTAAAAATTGTAGAAAAATATTGTCTGTCTCTCTCTCTTTCTGCAAATTACTTGTTTTTTTTTTTTTGTTTCTTATAGTTGATTTCAGGGGGTATTCACGATCAAAAGTTTTTGTCATAAATTAGGAAAAATATTAATTACAACTATTTTCTTTTAGGAAGATTTTAAAAACCATATTATTTTGTGATACTTTAATTCCTTTTATAATCCGGATTTATTTATTTGATTTTTCAAACAGTATAAACATAAAAAATATATATTTTTTTAAATTTTGACAGTTTTTTGCTACTATTGTACAGTCAAAACATCCTTAATCAAAAGTGTATAAAATCAAATAACTTTAAATGTACCTTATAATTGTATAAATTAGAAACATTTTCTCCATCATTATCAAAGATTTTTCGCAAAATCTTAATACTATCGACGTAGAATCGATACAAGAATAACGCTGCGGTAGAAAGATCTATCAAAATACATTTTCTAATTAAACATAACAAAAAAATTTTACATGTACTTCAGTTTTAACATATGGCTAGTATTAGCGTTTGGAAATTATTTCTATTTCAGGAAATTATTTGTACTTTACTTGTATTAAGGACGCGGGATAAGCTCGGAATATCCTCAGAAAATCCTCGGGACATCACTATCGACATTCTAACGCGCGAGTTCAAACTCACGGGGTTATATGTTTCCCAGCTTGTCTTGAATCCAGTTTCTCGACTGCCGTCCGACGTACGAGCCGGAAGAGCCCCCGGCGCTCTCTGGCTCGGTTTCAAAATTAAAATCACTGGCGACGTTGCATCGTGCACGCGTTGCGAGCAAGAGCTTGTAAAATGGCGATAAAATGGTACGCAAACATAATAAATAATATAACGGTAAATCGAATCTATCGACGACTTTATTATAATGACGAGATATCGACAGATATCCGCGCCTCCTTGAATGAACGAATATTTTGTCACTTTTATAATCGATTCCGATTTGTCGTTGACTAATGAAAATTCCTCAGAACCAACGAATATAAATAAATTATAATCCATTGTACACTTTGTGTTTATCATTATAAATAAATGAATAATGTAAGATAATCCAAAAATATGGAGAAAATTGAGCTATTTTTGCGAGATATATATGCATTTTTATTTCGATTAATCTTATCATGCAGTTTCCGATGTATTCATTGAATACAGATGGAAGATAGATATTTATATCGAATTTTTAAATATCCAGTTATTTATGATTCTTCAAGTATCTCTTCAAGCAAAGAAAACGGAAGATAGATAATTAAATGAAAATAAAATACGCTTTCAAATCGTACTTTTGTCTGCTTTTAACATTAATGTGAACAATTTGTGCGCAAATCCAGAAGCTTAATATTTTACCTTGAAATTGCAAATGAATGGAGAACAGTTCGGGCGATAGCGCGTATATCCAACTCGTAGCTTTTGGCCAGCGTGTTGGTGTTTATAATGACGGCAATACTTTATGTACTGCCGTACGGCAAAGGGTTAAATATGCGCAAAGCGAAATCCACACGGCACGCTCACATGGGCTCGGATAATGGGAAAACTACGAAGCGGAATTACCGAGCTGTCCTGTTACGTGGATAAACCATCCACGGCTGTCTCTCTTCCTTTGATATCTGCCCTCGAGTATAAAATATTTCCCGCTTTTCCTCTCTCCGCGTCCTTTCTCGGAGCCGTGTTTTTGCTTCGTTTATCGGCATCTAACTGTCCGTCGCAATATTAGCCTTAAACTTTGCACTACTAAAATCAACAAAAAAAAAGGATCTCTGAGATGACAATTAAAGAATATAATAAAAATATAATAGATTCTTTTTTTTATAAATATATTTTAGAAATGAACTTAAAAATTAATTGTGTGTATGAAATAAAGTAAATTATTTTTGAATTACCATAATCATTCATACAATAATATATGTATAATATATATATTTTTATAGACAATTTTAATATTATATTTGAAATACAGAGTTTTCTGCTATTAATTTACTTTAGGAAAAAAAAAATTTTTTAAGTGCGAGAATCAAGTTTAGGACATGTTTTTTCTATATTTTTAGGATGCTCAGGAAATCCAGACGCGAAGCGATTATACGACGACCTTTTGTCGAATTACAACAAGCTGGTTCGTCCAGTGGTCAACGTCACAGACGCCCTCACCGTTAAAATAAAGCTCAAGCTTTCGCAGCTCATCGATGTGGTAAGCAATAATATTTTCTCACAATGTTGTTTGTATAAAAAACAGATGAAAATTATAAAGATTTTGAGAGAAAATTTTAAATATAAAATATAGGTATTTATATATTAATATATAAAATATCATATATTTTAAAGTACTATTAACATTATTATTTGAGGACAAAAATGATATTTTAGCTGCTGATCTTATATATATATATATATACATAATATATTTTTTAATTATTTCGGCAAAGCATGAGATATATCGGTTTTTAACGGAATGTTGTAATATATTGATTTTTCAAACAGTATAAACATAAAAAATATATATTTTTTATGTTTATACTGTTTGAAAAATCAATATATTACAACATTCCGTTAAAAACCGATATATCTCATGCTTTGCCGAAATAATTAAAAAATATATTATGTATATATATATATATATACATAATATATTTTTTAATTATTTCGGCAAAGCATGAGATATATCGGTTTTTAACGGAATGTTGTAATATATTGATTTTTCAAACAGTATAAACATAAAAAATATATATTTTTTATGTTTATACTGTTTGAAAAATCAATATATTACAACATTCCGTTAAAAACCGATATATCTCATGCTTTGCCGAAATAATTAAAAAATATATTATGTATATATATATATATATACATAATATATTTTTTAATTATTTCGGCAAAGCATGAGATATATCGGTTTTTAACGGAATGTTGTAATATATTGATTTTTCAAACAGTATAAACATAAAAAATATATATTTTTTATGTTTATACTGTTTGAAAAATCAATATATTACAACATTCCGTTAAAAACCGATATATCTCATGCTTTGCCGAAATAATTAAAAAATATATTATGTATATATATATATATATACATAATATATTTTTTAATTATTTCGGCAAAGCATGAGATATATCGGTTTTTAACGGAATGTTGTAATATATTGATTTTTCAAACAGTATAAACATAAAAAATATATATTTTTTATGTTTATACTGTTTGAAAAATCAATATATTACAACATTCCGTTAAAAACCGATATATCTCATGCTTTGCCGAAATAATTAAAAAATATATTATGTATATATATATATATATACATAATATATTTTTTAATTATTTCGGCAAAGCATGAGATATATCGGTTTTTAACGGAATGTTGTAATATATTGATTTTTCAAACAGTATAAACATAAAAAATATATATTTTTTATGTTTATACTGTTTGAAAAATCAATATATTACAACATTCCGTTAAAAACCGATATATCTCATGCTTTGCCGAAATAATTAAAAAATATATTATGTATATATATATATATATACATAATATATTTTTTAATTATTTCGGCAAAGCATGAGATATATCGGTTTTTAACGGAATGTTGTAATATATTTTTAGAGCAGCAGCGATGTCTATTTTCACAAAATTATTTTCTTACAGAATTTGAAGAATCAAATCATGACGACGAACCTTTGGGTCGAACAGGTAATATATTTTGCTATCATGTAAAAAAAAATTACGAAAAATGAAAATAGAAGATTATAAAATAAATATATAAAAATTTTAAATAACATAAAATTTACATTGTGATAAAAGCAGCAATTACTAAATATCGATGCATTCTTTATTTTCAATATATTTTCGATCTTCCGTAAAAATCTCAAAAGCAATCATATATGAATAACTCTCGAAATAATGAAACAAGTTTCTATTATGTACCGATAACACGGTATTCTTCTATGTACCGATAACTTCGAAATCCGTTGAAAATTCCGTCGATGGTGACCAATCGTCATCCAGGTGGAAAATAAATATCCGCAACGGCCCCTGTCGATGACACGTTTTAACGCGCGCGGATTTTCATATGCGTATGAACGTAGAAACGAAGATCGGACAGAAGCTTCCGCTTTCCCGAAAAGCCAGAAAATAACTCCGGCGAACCGTGCAACCCACTTTCAAACGCTGGATTACGTAAGATAGATAGATTCGCCATGTGTACGCGACCGTTTTTCCCGGCATATATATCGAGCGAAATAGATTCGTGTAATAAATACGCGACTCGCGACGGAGAATCAGGTCATTAAAGGATAGGAGATGTACCTCGCAACGCGATTACAAGGCGACGTCTGATAAATTTGAAGATCCTGTTATATGAATTGAAAGAAAGAAGAAGAAAACAGAAATACTCTACATATCTATAATATATAAATAAATTTCTAATTGCAATATTTGGAGAAAAACTGCACGGGATTATATTTTGGAATTTCGATATACATTGAGAGTTATTTTAATTCCATTTGTATGCCATACATAATTTTTTTTTAGTATGTTTGTTCTAGATTTTCTTTGTCATATTTCACTTGTCAGATACTTGTCAGATATCGAGACTTTTTAATTCATATATTCTATAGTTGAAAAACAATCAAAAAAATAAAATAGGATGAATAACGGGATTGGTAATAGAAGTAAAGTCCGAATAAATTGAAATTCATGAAATTGAAACATATCAATTTTATTATAAATTTCGATTTATCCTGACTTCATTTCGAACGTCGACGGCTTGTATTCATCGAGTTTTTGTTTGGTAATCATTGAAAGAAATAAATTCAAATTAAAAAAGAAAAAAAAAATAACACGGTATTTTTACTTGCGCAGTTCGATTATATCCATGAAACTGACGAGATAATCTTTTAATCCAAATCATAATTAAATTTTACAAGCTGTTACGGGCATTCCCAGGATCCCGCATCTGATGACTTCTATCAGTTCATTATACATGTCGTCCAACAAAACCTCATAGGCGCGCGAAAGCACACCAAATATTAGTGTTACGTGGTAAACCTAAGCACATCGTTGATGTTCATGCATACATTTCGGAGATTCGAACAAGTTACCCCGTGCTACCAGGCGAGAAGAGAAAGTTCAGAGTATCTCCTACGATCCGTCATGCATTAATGTTATCGCGAAGTTTGCGCACGAAAATGTTAATTTTACTGCGATTTATCGATGCGATTAACCGGTTCGTGCTGGCGCAACTTAGCCGAAAATGTCCGCATTGCGAATAACGTGTCCGCCGATATCGGTAGAACGACTGATGTCTTTAAACGTAACTTTACAATAATTGTCGCCCTTTGTAGGTGTGCGACTCATAATAACATTATTGATCCGCGTAATAAATTTAACAAGACAAGTTTAAATTGCATTAAATCGCGATTACAATCGTCGCAAAAAAATTTTACCTCGTCCGAAGGATCCGGGATCGATACAAAATATCGTTGTAAATTGAGTCGGAGCTGCAAATATCGAGAATCCCGAAAATTCTGCCGCATACCACATTTTGCGATGAATATTAAATTAGTTACTTCGCGGAATGGAGCAGCACTCGCTATTTAACTAAGCGTTACCTTCGGTTCAAACATACGACCAAATTTCGCGCACACGTCATATCCTGCTCTATGCAAAGGCATAAGTAATATTCTATCCGGCAAATATATACACACTGTAAGCGGAGACTTCGGCTCCGGGCTAATATTCAACATGACGCACGCATAATCCTGTGTCTACGCCCCAAGGAAGCGCATTTCCAGTACAACTCCAATATCGGCGGACATTCCGCTAAATGGAAAGGTGCCTGTAATAAAAGCAATCGTGTCTTTGTGTGCGCATAATGTGCTCGTATCAAAGCTCCATGAGGTGTCCGGAATAAACAGGCGATGCACGAATTGTTCCATTTTTGTTCTATTTTTTTCTCAACAGTAACGTCGAGAAGAGACGGCGACAATTATCGATTGCAGACAGAAAGCTTTGGAACTATTGTTATCAGTCATCCTTAAATCTTAAAATATTAATTGTGAAATATTTTATTTAAAAAGTTGGAAATAAAAAAAAATTGCAAAGCATTCTTCAATTACTTTCAAGTTTACTTTAACGAGATATTAATTCGGAGCGTAATTGCGTACAAATATAAAATGTTACAATTTTAAACATTGGGATGATGCTTTTCTCGTCGTTTTCATTGAGAAAGAATTGGCTTCGGATTCGCGTCCAAGAATCCGTCATGAAAATTTGATCCATACGTCTTATGGCTTTCTTTATAAATGTTGGATATCACGGATGAAAAATCTTTGCTTTAAATTTCCACAATATGCAGTGAGTTGCTGTATAATATTAAATTTTTATCTTACGCATTCTTTGATCTTATCGCGATTAAACGAGCTTTTAATTATATACAAATTGAATTGATCAACGATGTAGAAATTTTTTAATAAAACGCGCGGGATACAATTTTCGACCAGACTGGACGAGCAAGAGAAAAGAAAAAGTTTAGTACACCGTATGCAAATCTCCGCGTTTCAACCTTAACTCTGAATGAGGAAAGTTGCAAAATATTGCCTCGGTGTCACGGTCTAGTGTTCGTAAAGTAATTTCAGCCTGATTTTCCCGATCCTTTGTCGGTTTCCATTTAAATACATGAAGTAGGATGCGATAGTTAAATCTGTTGAATAAATCACGAGGAGTTTAAAAGAAAAGCATTTGCACTGCACATTTACGCGTAATGTAGAATCGTAAAAGCTGTAAAATAGTTTCGCGGTATTTATCCAATGTAGCAAGATTAATTTTGCGCTTTTAAATAAAGAGAATTTTCGATCGAATTTATCAACGATTTTATCTGTAATGATGTAATTGTCGATAACCACATTCATTTGATGTTTTATTTACACAATTATAAAAATATCGCGCGCGCGAGATTAAAGATATTCTGTCAGGGACAAATAGAGATTGTAATAACAAAGAAACATTTTGTTCACTGTGCAAAACGCAAAGCAAAGAACGATGAAATGCAATGCCAATTCGTGTTACCGTTATAAGAAAAACGTAATAAATAACGATGATAAAATAATGATGAAAGAATACCGCGATAATAACGATCCTCTGTTCGCAGTCATGGTATGATTACAAGTTGACATGGGATCCGAAAGAGTACGGTGGGGTGGAGATGCTGCACGTGCCGTCAGATCATATATGGAGGCCCGATATAGTTTTATACAACAAGTAAGACCATTTTCAACGGCAATTGTATTCGCCGTTTTTTCTATCCTTCGTATGTAACATTTAAGTTCAGAACCGTGGATTCGAGAAAAGAAATTATGTATTGCGTTCGACAGCGCCGACGGTAATTTCGAGGTGACGCTGGCGACGAAGGCGACTCTCAACTACACGGGTAGGGTCGAGTGGAAACCGCCGGCGATTTATAAGTCTTCCTGCGAGATTGACGTCGAATATTTTCCTTTCGACGAGCAGACGTGCGTAATGAAATTCGGCTCGTGGACTTACGACGGCTTCCAGGTGAGAACAATCTAATATCCTCCGCGAGTGTATTTCGAAAAAAAAAAAAAGGAAAAAAAATTCTTTTGTTTCCCAAATCAACATTTTAATCATCAAACAATCTTTAGAAAGCTCTTTAACGTAGAAAGATATTTGCGATAATTTGTGCAAAGTTTGTCATTAAACAATTAAACAATTTGTTTCTCATTCTCTAGATATTTTCTCTTATATAACACGCGTATCCTTTCTAGATAATCGATCCAATTAATTTCGGGGACTGAAAGACCTCGTTTTGTCGATGCAATAGAGAGATCTCCGGGAGATCTTGTTAAGGCGATCATAAATATTCTGAAAATGACAATTGTGACTTTTGTAGCGCATTATGATGAGAATATTAGCGTCGTCGGTTATAGACTCGCATAGCGAGAGATCGTATTGCTTGTTATCTTTTTTTTTTTTTTATTGAGCAAAATGTCGCTTGTTAGAGACTCACGTGAAAACTTCACAATCGCGAGTATAAATGGCGACTATCGCGCAGTATAAACGAATTGTCGCGATAGAACCGATAAGGGGTCGCCAGACGAATTGTCTGACCTAAATATTAAATGTTATTTAAAGAGATCTCTCTGGAGTGTCTCTGCGATATTACATCATTTCACCTTACATTAACGCTTTATACGTGCTTGGTTGTTGATTTATATTAGCTTCAAATGTCTCATTACCGTCAGTAGTGTACGTGGATATAATTTTTGTCGTGAGAGAAAAAGAGCGTAATTAGTGTTGATTGATTGGACATTAAGCAGCGCGATATCAACAATGCATTGTAAATTTTAGTAATTTATGTTAAGGTCGATCTTAGACACATTGACGAGATGCGAGGCAGCAATGTCGTCGACATCGGCGTCGATCTGTCGGAGTTTTATACTTCCGTTGAATGGGACATACTAGAAGTCCCTGCTGTAAGGTACGTATACGGCTTAATAATTTTTTTTTTAATTTTTCCTACATTATTTGCATTTGGCTCTCGAGTACACAAATATACGGAGTCTTTTATTAACAGATTATAAGTAATGGTAGAGAATTTTGGACTTTCATATCGTGTTCCAAGCGTTATTTTTTAATTTAGGGTTTTAATAACTTCATTAATAATTAGCATTAATATTAATAATATCTCGACTTTGGTCCTGGATCGAAGAAGGTTGTGAGAAATATATAAGATATGCGATTAATGTATAATATCAATCGTTAAAGCGAAGCGCGCGAATGTACGAATTGCAGAAACGAAAAGTTTTACACGTGTTGCGACGAGCCTTACCTCGACATCACTTTCAACATCACCATGAGACGGAAGACTCTGTTCTACACCGTTAATCTCATAATACCGTGCATGGGGATATCATTTCTCACGGTGTTGGTGTTTTACCTGCCAAGTGACAGCGGAGAGAAGGTAATTAATTCACGCAGTCGACGCAGATCGCTCTTAAAACCCTTACTTTTTCAATTTTATTTCATACAATGCGCTGTATTTGTGCTTCATACAATTTATCTTGCTTGTGTTTTATTTTTCTTCATATTAAAAAATTCCTGAAATGGCACAAGAATGAAATAATTTATTTTAGGAACATAATAAAAAAAATTAATCTGGAGAGGCAAATATTTTACATTCGGATTAAATGAAAAAGAAAAATGTGTATAGAGTAATCATTCTCTTTTTATTAGCATTTTATCTTTAAATATTTCAAAATATTTCAATCTAAAAGCACACTTGAAAATTGATTGAGTCTCGAACATTTTATCGAATTAGATAATAAAAAACTCATGTAGTTTAATCCGCTCTCAACTTTCTCGCCGCGATGCATTGTATTTTTAAATGCCCCGATATAGATATGTTATGGAAAAAAAATCAATTTTGCATTGAATTTACACACATTTTACTGGATTAGATCAGAATAGAACGGTATAGTTCGCGCATTACAATTTAATTCGCGATCGATCTTATCGCGGCATTTCTCTTTATATGCCCTCGGAGATTTTGTTTCGGCAAAATCGCAGTTCAAAATTAATTTTACAAACGCAACAAAAATTTGACTCGATTAGATCGGAATATAGTATAGATCGCGACCTTTTCGCCGCCGATGTTGCGTCTTTAAATTCCCTGTAAGACACACTCGACCTCGAGCATCAATATATCCACGCTTAACGGCTTATATAATTCAGACATATTGTTCCACTTTGTCGTCGGGCGGAAGGTATAGAGAGATCCTCTTCGGTGGGTTGAACAAGCGGAGAAAAGGAAGAGAAGGTTATCAGGTTGCCAGTCATTTAACAATCGGCGAATACGCAATGGAAATACGAGGAAGATAGAGTAAAGCAGCTTTAAATGTGTCTCGTATGCTTGGTGCGCAGGATCAATGCGAAAGGATGGAGAGATAATACTCTCTCTATAACTGGTCTCATCCTCTTCTAAGATGTAGCCCATATCCCATGTCGCCATTAAAAGCTTTTGTTATAAATAAAATAATGTGAAATATTGAACAATTGTATACAAGCATTCGAAATATGCTATGCGTTTAAGAAACGAAGAGTATAAGTTTTAAACAAAAACCTAGGTTTAAATTATTGTATTATCCCAGACAGCACAAGGATGTCCTTAGGACGTCCAAAGGGCATCCAGGACATACATGTAGGATATCCTGAGGATATCCTATTTTAATCCTCGGATCTCCTCTGGATGTCCTGAGGAAGAGTAAATGATAGCCATACACTAGCCTCTGGAGAATCCAGGGAAATCCTGTGGAACATCTTAAGGATTTCTATAGGATATGTTAGGGATATTTTTCACACGTTAAAAAGAACAAATTCTAAAATTTAAATATAAATTAAGATTGCGTTCTGTTATTTACTGCCAATACGAAAAATCTAATACTAAAAATAGTTCACGTTCTTTAATATTTGAGGTTTTCGTGCTGTACATAAATATTTTAGGTTTATGTGTAATATTTTCAAAACAATCCAATATCTGAATTCCCTATGTTGGGATTGCATCAGAAATTGAACTGATAAAAAATAATTATATTTTTAATTTCCTGTTAGTTGCTCTTTGCAAGCTTTATATAATTCTCATGACCAAATCTCAAATACGAGTTCGCGCGTCGCATAGCGATAAACAAACGAACTAGCGGTTGAATACTATTTTTTGTAAAGTTTTTGGAATGTTGCGCATAGTAACATTTCTCATGAAATATTAAATAAATAATAATTTTGAATATATGAAAATGTGCGCATCAAATTCAATTATTAATATTAAACGAAATTAATGTTAACAATTAATTGCACATGTATATATCCTCTGGAAATCCAAAGGACATCCAATATAATAGACAGGGCAGATATCCTACAGACATCCAGGGGTTATCCAGGGGACATTTATAGGACATTAATACTTATTACAATACTTAAAATTTCTAAATTATATTAAATAACCTACATAACCGAAAGTAATCATGTATGCATATTAAATTTTCATAAAATATATTTATAATAATATCTTAAAACATCCTACAAATATCCTGAACCATCCTGGACATATTCAGGATGATCCTGAGGACGTTTTGTGCTGTCTGGGATATAATATCTCTATTTTTAATGTAATATTTTTAATATTCAGAAAATATATTTATAAAAGAGTATGGTGCAGACATCTGTAAGATTGTCAGCATTTTCTGTAGATAACGTGATTATATCATGATGTACCGAGAAAATCTGTTTCTGCCTTGTAGGTCAGCCTGTCCATCTCGATTCTATTGTCACTGACTGTGTTCTTCCTCTTGCTGGCTGAAATCATCCCGCCCACATCGCTCGTGGTACCGCTCCTCGGTAAATTCGTCCTCTTCACTATGATCCTCGACACTTTCAGGTATGTGGTAGACAATGGTCATTGTGACTAAAGGAGATTGTAATAAGAAGACGTACATCGAAAACGCCACGTTTGTCAAGTTAACGCAACCATTTTAATCAAATAAAATACATATGGAAGAATTCAATGCTTTTTTTTTGACGTATCACATTATTTACAATTTTATTGTTCTGTCTGCCTTGTAAAAAAAATTCTCTCTCGTGCTACTTAAATTTAAAATTAATATAATTATCTATTGATTATACGGAGAGAAAGATAAAGATGTATGGAACGTTTTTCGCATTTCGACATTTTTGCATTGTTTCTTGCCTTGCAGTATATGCGTAACAGTGGTGGTTCTCAACGTTCACTTCCGTTCACCGCAGACCCACGTAATGGCGCCGTGGGTACGACGCGTGTTCATCCACGTTCTGCCAAGGTTGCTAGTAATGCGCAGGTATAATACGCCAACGCAGAGAACCGATTACGATTCCAGGCAAGATATATTCTTCCGGCATTTGTGGCCCGGTCATTGGAATCACGCCAGAATGGGCATTAAAGCACTTCATTAGCGTTCCCCTGTGCACGTGACGTTAGTGTCACGCCATACCTGCAAGCATTTAACACTATGGTGCATCGCGTTGCATTGTGTATGCCGATCTTTAGTCGCATCTCCTCGCTCTATTGTCATACAAATAAAATTTCCTGATTTCTAGCGAAACCCTTTCATAACGATTTTGCTGAAACAAGTGTCATTCGTGTCATTTTATTATAAAGTAAAAAAAATTGGTATTATTGTATATTCAAATGTTGTGTAAATCTCTTCAAAAGAATGTATAGATATATATATTTCGTTTAAATTAATATTATTAAATTGGAAATAATGTAAAATTATGAATTAAATTTTTTTAATGATACCAAGTAATGAAATTGAACTTTGATATGCTTTATAATTATATCTTTCTTCAGGAAATTTATTTTATGATGTGTAATATATTTTTTACATGTAATCTCGCGTGATACTCTCATTTCTTATGTACTTATACAACACGCAATTAAACATAATGCTTTATCGATACTGTCGCCGAATTAGGCACTATCACTATGGCTGTATCATTGTCGTATATTGGTATTAAATTGTTAGATTTATTTCTTCTGATTTAATATTATATATATGATATATCTCGAAACATTTGTTACTCTGTCAAACTAGAAATTAGGAGCATGTATAGCCACGAATATCGTGAGCTAAATTTTATAAAGCAATAACTCATTCATCGCTGTAAGCTTTGGGCTTAAAACTGTTATAATAAAAGCAAACGGAGATTCTATTTAGTTGTTCATAAAATAATGTCGACTTCAGAACTATGGGGAAAACCAATTCACATGCGATCGAAATAATTGATCATTTTATTTATCAGGAACTTGAGATACGCAAGAGATGCGTTATGTATACAGAGTCATTGACAGATCGTATTTGAATTTCAACGCAATTATAATATTTTCATAGTTTAGAAATCGGATCTGATAAGACGAAAATGAATCTCCGTCAGGTAAACAATATCGTTTTTGCACTTCAGGCCGCAGTACCAGATAGACAAGCGTAGCATGGGCGGACATCATGGACATCGCGTGATGGTCAGAACATGCAACGGTCTCGAGTTGCGAGACCCATCACTGTTCGTCGAGTCCTCGGCCTCGGAGTTGGTCGAGTCCTCTGTGCTTTTTCCTAGTGTCGATTCACGGGACGAGCTGCATCCTCGGTGCGTCCCGTTGAGAATACTCTCGGAACGGTGCAAAATAATATTTACATTTTATATATGATGTAAAATTAATTTGATTATTACAATTTCGCATTTTATATATGATACATATCTTCATTACGTCCTTCATGATCTACGAACTGAAAATATATAGTAATTTCTTATTCCACTCTAATAAGGGGATACATCTCTTTTTTTAAATAAGATTTAAATCGGTGTTACGCGGAATGTGAATCAATCCATAGATTTTTTTTAAAATAGGTCATACAAATATTTGCGTCGATGAAATTCTTTATTACGAGATGATTTTTACAAATCAGTGAAAATAGTTAAACAAACGAATGCTGTCCGTGAGAGGTGCAAAAATATATGTCAAAAAATTCAGAGAAAAAGAATATGTCGAAATTAGCGCTGGAATGAAAAATACTCCCACATACCTAGATATATTTAAAATTTCGTGGACGATTGTTGATTCGTTTTTGCACAATACTGTTCCCTTTAATACGTTATCAAGATTTTAGGAAAAATACTTCTCTTTATTTTAAATCTTTATCTTAAATCCCCTCAAGATAATGGTTCACCGTTGTTTTGCAACTTGTGTATTTTCTACTCAGGGAGTTGGAAGCAGTAAATTTAGGAAGCACATGTCGTATCCACGGTTCGCCAGCGGCAACGGCCGCACCACCGCCGCCGCAGCTCCCGACAGAGGAGAGCGTCGACGCTCTCTGTAACACGCTTCACCATTGGCATCACTGCCCAGAACTGTACAAGGCCATAGAAGGCATCCGCTTCATCGCCGATCATACAAAGAGAGAAGAGGATTCCACTAGAGTAATTACATAATTTCCTATAACTCACGAATAATATTAAGAATGCATTATTTTGATGTATCCAGAAAACACCTCGTGTGTAATCGACATAATACATATCCAAAGATTTAGAAAAAATACAAAAATAAAATGTTCCAAGAAATTACAATATTTGATAAATTTGTAAAATCAATAAACTTTTTGGATATCTTTCGATATCTTTTTTATAGACGTTTTATAAATATATATCTTACATTTTACATTTTTATTAGATACTATATATTATCTACACATTACGATATATACATGGAAATATATTGTATTTCAATAATTTGTCGCTTCGTGATTAGCTTTTAAGAAAACGCATTAATTTAAGCTAATATTTTATTAATTGTCATCGATGATTTGGCTAAGGTCAAGGAGGATTGGAAATACGTCGCGATGGTGCTCGACAGATTATTCCTCTGGATCTTTACGCTAGCCGTAGTCGTCGGCACGGCTGGGATTATATTACAGGCGCCGACCTTGTACGACGATCGCATCCCCATCGATGTACGACTCTCCGAAATTGCCTCCACCACTGCCAAGCCACACATCGTCACGAGCCTCTGAGGGACAATTACTAATTACGTTAATGCCGCGCGCGTAAAGCCATATGCGAACACATATATAACAATCTATTACGACAAATACGACTAACGAAACGTATTAACGTCCGAAAGAGACTGAAGCCTCGCCAAGTCTTCAACCTTGCGTGAATGTATATCGTTGCGTCGCTGCCGAACAGAGAATTCTTATTATTAAGGCACAATATGTGTTCTATACTCCTCTCTCTCTCTCATCTCTACTCCGCTATAAATTCAGAATATTCGTTAATTAGAGGATTTATGTATAGGTAGGTAAATTAAAAGAATCAGAATTTTTCTCAAATTATAGGTTTTTGATCTTCGAAATTGGAGATTATTTTAGCGATGTTGCGTTGATTTTTCTTTGCATTATTTTCAATTTAATAGTAACATATTGCCGTTTACTTGCGCCAATATATTGATTAATTATAGGGACCTATATAGATGATAGTGATCTACAGTCATATCCGTGCATTGATTTTGTCGTCTTAGTAAGAATTCTCGAGCTACAGCGGAGAATAAACTTTTTGCGCAAACGCATAGAGGGTGATAAAGAAAGGAGTATCACGACAACAAATATGTCTCAACTATTTGCACGCTGATCGCGTTTGATTCCGTGTAGCACGTGAACAGTGTAAGAAGTTCATAACGTGTAGGTAATACACAATCCGATGTGTACGCAAGATATACCTTCTTATTTCTCGAATTAAATAGGAAGGAAATTCAAGTTGCGCAGGTTGATAGAGTATACATTTATTTTTTGCATGGCTTAATCAGATTTTTAAATATATGTCATAATATAATAATATGTTTGCGGAAAATTATTGCCAGCCAAGTTAATCGTCACGAATCTTTTAGGAGACTAAATACAATCTTTACTTATTGCGTATACGATAAGATAACAATAAAATTCGAGCAACAAGAAGAATTTATCTTAACGTCATCGGATTCAGATGCGGCCTGTGTTTCGCAACTAGGGAATTATAATGAAGTTTAATAAAGGAAGTGAATATATATAGTAGGTAAAGGGAGGATAAACACGTATATACTGTAGAATTAATTCAGAAAGATCTTAACAGTACGTATTTCGTGCCAATTGCGCTTTTGTAACGCTTTCGATAGACACAATAATATTAATTAACATTACTTTATTTTGTCAGTACATATTATAAGATACTTTAAGAATGCAAAAAACTCGAGCAATAAGATAATATACCGAATAAATTACTAGATTGTTTTAGTACAAAAGATACGTTTGCGAATATAAATATCGAGAGACGAAGGATGCAAGTGGCACGAAATTGTACGAAGCCTGTTGCAGACTCAGGAACACACAGAAAATAAAAAAAAGGAATACTACATTTCCCAATACACTACATCGAGCCTGTAACAATGGGGCCATATTTTCACAAAGAACGAAAGTGCGTGTTCTCTCGTATTAAAAAAAAAAAAAGTAAATATATATAAAAAGTGAAATTCTAAATATATCTGCATCGATTACACGGCGCAGAGAACAGGTTGGGCCTAAAAGAAGGGAAGTTTAGAGGACTCAACTTTTATTGCTCATAATGTATATGTTTGTAATAAGAGTAACTTTCGTAATTATATTTGTTCCAGCACCACATACATCGACCGATACGGTCGGCAATTTATTAAACGGATTTGAAGGAATACGTAATATATACATACGATAGCGAGAATTGTTTGATAGCGTTTCCATGATTTATTGTCTTCCTACAGTAGCATTAAATTCCAATTCGTTTTATCAACGACGGCGGCCTGCCGTTATTCTTGCCAAAAAGAGAAAAAAAAACAGTAAGTACTGCGATCGATAATTTATTATTAGCGAGAAACACATGTAATCGGATCATGAGACAGTAGTTCGCCGTGTTTGATACTTTGTACGTTTCGATATAATTTAGTACGAAAAAAAAGACTCTTTAGATTGTATATCGGCGCGATTAAATAAATTAATTATAGATAGATAATTTACGTGATGGATGTAATTTGTAAGTTTTATTAACCCTGCAATGTGATGTATCATTTTGGAATCGAAATATAATAATTTTGTCGATAAATAATATAAACCTATATAATTTTCTTCGTCATATGCAAAAGTTCCTTTTAAGTTTGTGTTATTTTCAAAATTGTTACTATTACATTGCAAAATTGTGTTTACGTTAAAGAAAGAAAGCAAGTGCAGTCAGAGAAAGTGCCATCATTATTTTAGCAATTATTCTTCACGATCACATGAAACTAATATGACGATGGTAAATTGTTTAATAGACTCGTCATTATTGCTAAAATAAATTTTAAAAATATGTATATATATATTTTTTTTTAGCTTAGATATTTTTATTTTATTTAACGGACAGTGCGTGGAATCATCAAGTATAAATGCGTAAGAATAATAAAGATGACGATTATATTTTGCCGAAATAAGTGCAATGATAGCTAACACAAATTGCATTTCTGACCGCAGTATAAATTCGTAAACGTATAAATAATCCACATATATACACACACGCGCGATATAAAACAATACAAAATATTGTGAGTGTGTTTATAAGAGATCTATATTAAACTTATCTATAAATTATCGTCATCTTCATTTACGTAATATATTTAAAAGACACATCATTATTTAAATAAATTATTCTTTTTATATAAGAATAAAAAAGAATACTACTGATAATATTCTGTTTTTAAGGCAACAATAGGCACAACATTTCGTTCACCGATATTAAGTGCACAACTCGAATGTAAATCAAGTAGACACATTTCAAGCATTATCATTGAAACTGCTGCCATAGTTTTTTTGTTCAAAATGCACGTAATACAATCTGCTTGCATTACATGTTTCCCATTTACTGCCATAAACAAATATGATAACTTGAATGGATATCAAATTCACTATATGTAGTCTAATTTGATGTGATCAAATCAATCTGTTACTTTGAATTAGAAACAATGCCTCAATTTGGTCAACATATAACCAATGACAAATACATAAACTGCATAATAACACAATTTTGTATTAACAATATAGAATCACTTATATATATGTATAGTTTCATAATTTTCGAGAATTTACGTACAATCATAGCTCCCACAAAAAAACGTGTATTTATATCATGGATAAGAATGCCATTCGATAATAGATATATCGTGTATTACATCTATAATGTGATATGACTAGCATAAGTCCTTTGAGCCACCAACTAGGCAATTGATGAGATATATAACAATATTTTCAAGTATACCTAAAAAATGCCTTTAACTCTAATGTAATATTATTGGGTTACATTTAGTTTGTTGCTGAGGTTATTAGGTCTTATTAAAATTATAAACGTGTGAACTAATTAAATTTTTTACATAAACGGATATATATCTACAAAATTCTCAAAATCAAAAATTGTAGTTTTTATATAAAAATTAAGTTCTAAGAATAGAACTTAATTTTTATATAAAAACTACAATATAGTCTTGTACATTACTCTTGATTTTTTTCTTTTTCATTGTTTCGGAAAAAAGATGCAATTTACTTGCTTTATTTATGTTCTGCTATTAATTTATAATTATATACAAATATAACATATACCTAATTGTCTTCTCAATAGAAAGGAGCAATTGTTGAAAAAGGCATATGCCATAAGACAATTTACATATAATTCTAAAAAAAGTTCGTATAACTCGATGTTTTAGATACCATAATATTTACTATTCTTTCGTTGTGTAAATAAATTCATCTGAAAGAAGCTCGTGTCGTATGTGAAACTTCTGCAGCTGTTTTTTAGAATTGTTCAAATTCGCTAATCCTTCGTTAACTCGTCATTTAATATATTTGTTTTACGCAGTTTTGTTTTTTTTAGAATCTTCTGTCGATTCGTCTATATTGTTTTTAGCTTGACGAATCCTTTTAATTTTCTTTTTAATCGCCATCGCGCCTGTTTATACAATAACACATTATCTAAACTACAATTCAATTCAGATTTCAAATGAAAAAGTAATGAGCTTACTTACAAACTAGGGTTTGCCATAATTCAACTTTCTTTGCTTTTTTATTATTAAATTTCCTCAAAGACTCTTTATGCTTTTTATGAATGCCTGCTAATTCAATTGCTTCTTGCGTCGGTGGTGGAAATAGGCAAATTTCGAGCCAATGCGTAGCTTTTGCATGTCCAATAAGTCTTAACCATACCTAATCATATATTTAAATTAATATAATGTAGCTCTCTCTTTTAAATATCTGTTTATGATTTAAATTTATAATAAGCCTTAATCTCATTATCTGAAATATAGATATTTAAGATATTATGAAATACTCTTACCGAATCTAAGCACTCTGCTGCAAACCAAAGCCATAAACCAGGTTCTGTTCTTGCATATTCAACTTTTTCTGACCAAAGCATATATGTAGGCACATAATACAAATACAAATATATCCTGTAAACAAATATAAATTGGGTTTACTGTTATACAGTAAATTGATATCATAGAAATTATAACGTGTACTGACCAAGTCAGGCAGTGGAATAAAAATAACAGCTTGCAAATAGGTCTTCCAATAGTTTGAAAAATGCATAATAGAATGCGACAAACATTAACTATTACAATGTCAATAGTTTTGTATATTAGAAAAGTACTTGTAACTGTACACCACCTATAACTATCAAATATATACATATATATTTCTTGATTGATGGAATTATATAAAACATATATAATATTAATAATACAAAAAGGCAATTGTGTTAATTTTCAATATAATCATATTACATTAAAAGTCAAAGTATCAAAATTTATTTACAAAAAGTCTTCAGAATGATTAGTAAGCGGAAGAAAAAATGAAGGAAATAATGATGTAAAGAAATAAATAACAGAAAAATATTATGTCTCAAGAAGATGGTGACTGATTATAACTGAAAGATTTACTTTTGCTGATATGGATTCAAGATGAAAGATGCAAAAAGTAAGTTTGCACAGCCCTTCATCCAAGCACCATAGCACAATATATCGATACCCGCTTGATGAAAGTAAAAGCTCTTATGCAATGCAAGCCCCAATTCCTGATATGTCATTCCCAGCTCATGGGGTGCAAAATTCAGGATTTGCGTAGCTGATGACTTCATGTAACATACACTACCAAAACAGAATCCACAGTTCCAAGCCGCTTTAATTATTCTGCTTCGTTGTACCAATGGAAAACGCATACGCCTGAATAGCGACTGTATAAACAAATATAAATATCAAATACATATATATTTCTAACAAAAGATACACAGTATAATATAATATTAATATATCAAAAGCTCACATTAAGACACTTCTCATACAGAAAATACAGGATCACCCAGAATAGAATAAGATATCCCACGAGCACATCGGTGTCCCGTACCTTCGTGTCGTTCGGATAACGCGAGCCGATAGCTTGCTTATTCCATAAATTCGGTAAGAAAGGCAGAAAATTCGTTGGATCGCGCAGAGAGTACAGCCTAATGGCCCAACTACTTGCGGCTTGTTCATACATTTGCGTACTTTTTATTGTCTGACAGAACGTAGTAATAATATAACAATGTCAAATATGCGTAACGAGACAATAACGGTATATAATTAGAATAGCATATTAAATTTATATTTTATTTCTCTTATTTGAAAGGAGTCACGCCTTACGCCGCCGTTTTTCATAAGACGCTTTTTCTAGCTCTAGCTGGTACAGTAGCGTCAACTGGATCCATTTTAGAGCCAGCGGAACTACATGGCCAGATTCACTTTTTGGTTCCACGGTAAAACGGCTGGTTGGTGCGTGTCCGTGCTAAATCCA
>NW_021848731.1:0-994 GCF_003651465.1 Formica exsecta
TGTGATTTTCGCGAGATAATTACAGAATTTCATATTAGAAGGGACGCAGAAGGTTTATCATACCGCGAGTAAATTTCCTTGGTGCGTAGAATACGCGAGAATAGTCGAACGAAGCGAACGTATTCGCGGAAAAAATTGTTTTCGGTCGCGCGGGAGCGGGCCGGAGCAGAAAGAAAAGGACGTTCGGTACGTCGTAATAATTGCAGCTACGAAAGCTGAGTAAAATAATAAAGGTTGAAATAACCGGCAAATAAAGATAAATCTGAGTAAAATTCTGACGCGAAAGCGAGTTAAAAATCCCATATAACAAATATGAACAGTCAAAGCTTGGGGTGAAATTCGTGTAAAAGCTCGAAAAGAATTACTTCAGTTAGTTAGAGCGGAAAAAATTTGGAGAGAAACCGCGAAAGAGTAACGTTAAAAGCGAAGGTTGAAAAAAATCGAATAGGGGAGGAACGATACGAAAGACGATTTTCGAAATTATCTAGAGATCCCATAAATAAATTTTGATTCGTCAAAGCGTGGGGCGAGGTAAATGTAAAAATCGCATAAAGAGTTCGTTAATAAATCGCGACCGAAAGAGAGAAGCGCGGGAAGAAAGAAGAGAGTGACGCGAAAAACACGGAATTTTTTTTTACGAGAAAAACGAGGTAATATTCGTTAAAATAGAAGATATCGGGGAATATTCCATCGATTGAAATAGAAAAATCGCGAAGTTCAAGAAGGAACAGAATTGTGCAAGACATAACAGGATTGAACGTGTCCGAGACACGGCGGGAAAAGATAGAGATCAGTAAATCGTCCGAGACGGGAGATTGACGGGGAAGATCTTGAGAGCGAGATAAGCGAACGCGAGACAGTCTCGTAGACAAAACAAAACAAAAGCATCAGATAAGGTGGCGCGATTTAGACGCGACGCCGAACAAAAGAATATATTGAGACGCTGCAAAATACTGCGCGAAATAATATTTGAAATTTACGAATATTTATGTAC
>NW_021848731.1:8489-17018 GCF_003651465.1 Formica exsecta
TGAGATCGGCTGAATTAGGCCCCGTTTGGGAGGGGCGAGAGGTCGAAAGTACGGGCGTCGGGAGGCCCCAGGAGTTCGATAGGAAAGATAGCGGCCGAGAAAGGGAAACCAGAGGAGAGCCGAAAGGAATCTGGGAGCAGCGGAGGAGACTCCGATACAGCGGGGTAGAATAGGAAGTGCGTGCGAATCGTTTAAAAAAAACATTTATTCACTCAATTCAAAGTTGTACAAATTTTAGATGTTAGAGGATTCTGGGTAGGTCGAGTATGCGCGCGCTCGTAAAAGCATTGTGATTGGTTGATGCGGAATTCAACATAAGCGATTAATATTAAGTTAGCTTAAGGTATTGTTTCGATATAATTTATTCATTCAAAAGTTCGTCGTTCAGACATGTTGAGCGTGAGGCTCCGAGTTAGCATAGTTTATTTTGTTATAATTTCAATTGGCGAAAGTTATTGGCGAACCATGCATAGGATGTGGTCACGGGCGGATGAGTCCAGGATATAGTTTTTTTTATTATTTCTGCCAAATTCAATATTTCACGCGATGTAGCGGGCGGACGAGTCCAGTATATTATTATAGTTTATTTGTCCAAGTTTGATACTCCAGGCGATGTAACGGGCGGTCGAGTCCAGTCCATAGCTTTAGGTTTTTGGCCATGTTCGATATTTTAGGCGGAGTAACGGGCGAATGAGTCCAATATTTAATTTTGTATTTTCGGTAGACACGGCGACGTAGATTCATTTCCAGGAGGCTAGGAGTACCTGTAAAAGAAAAGAGAAAGAATTAGAAAGAGTAAAGACATTTGGGACACCCGTTGTATAGGGAGATGGCGCGTATGCTGGCGCCACGCGGTGTTTGGCGCGCGAACGAAGTGCGCATGCGCGAGAGTGGGGAGGCGCGGCGATGTGCGTGAGCTGGAAGCGGAAATCGAGGTCAGTCGGCGCACAGCGAGAGTTGAGTTAACACGGCCCGCGGACGGAGCGTTATCCGTAACATTGCTGAGATACAGCTAGTCGATTTTGATATAATTATATATCCGCGACGCGTAGAGTTTAGGTGTTCGAATAGTAGTAATACTAGAAGTTTATAAACAAGTGTTCAAACACAGAAAATATATTAAAATTGTTCGTTTCGAAGTAAACGCAGTGATAATTTCTTTATATTCCCCGGACCCGGGTAGGAACTCTGGTAGATTGTTTCAGATTGTTCCGGGCTTTGGTATCCATTAAGGGGCTAACCATTTTCCAAAAGGTGATCGCGCCAACGGAGGTAGTCATTAACAAGGAGTCAAGGATATTCCTGATTGCCCAGATTGAGTAGACACCGTCGGAAACATAATACCTTGCTGCTTGAGAAGGTAAAAGCAGCTGGCGACCGTTTCAAGGACCTTATTTTGCAATTGTGCAGAGGTCACGTAAGTTTTTACCCGGCTTGTCCGGTTACAGCTATATATCCGCGAAATATCATTCTTGAGGGGAAGAATTTGCAATTTCGTATCTTTTGAGACTCTCGGGACCTATTTGGCCCGGGACACGATTTCAATACCAGGAGCGTAAGCCCCATTAAAGAATATATCATTAATAAAGTCTTATTTTGGCGACCGTGACAGGACTTCGCGATTCTTTCCGGTAATTATATCGAGGGAGACGCGGGGCGAATCGAGTTGTGATTTTCGCGAGATAATTACAGAATTTCATATTAGAAGGGACGCAGAAGGTTTATCATACCGCGAGTAAATTTCCTTGGTGCGTAGAATACGCGAGAATAGTCGAACGAAGCGAACGTATTCGCGGAAAAAATTGTTTTCGGTCGCGCGGGAGCGGGCCGGAGCAGAAAGAAAAGGACGTTCGGTACGTCGTAATAATTGCAGCTACGAAAGCTGAGTAAAATAATAAAGGTTGAAATAACCGGCAAATAAAGATAAATCTGAGTAAAATTCTGACGCGAAAGCGAGTTAAAAATCCCATATAACAAATATGAACAGTCAAAGCTTGGGGTGAAATTCGTGTAAAAGCTCGAAAAGAATTACTTCAGTTAGTTAGAGCGGAAAAAATTTGGAGAGAAACCGCGAAAGAGTAACGTTAAAAGCGAAGGTTGAAAAAAATCGAATAGGGGAGGAACGATACGAAAGACGATTTTCGAAATTATCTAGAGATCCCATAAATAAATTTTGATTCGTCAAAGCGTGGGGCGAGGTAAATGTAAAAATCGCATAAAGAGTTCGTTAATAAATCGCGACCGAAAGAGAGAAGCGCGGGAAGAAAGAAGAGAGTGACGCGAAAAACACGGAATTTTTTTTTACGAGAAAAACGAGGTAATATTCGTTAAAATAGAAGATATCGGGGAATATTCCATCGATTGAAATAGAAAAATCGCGAAGTTCAAGAAGGAACAGAATTGTGCAAGACATAACAGGATTGAACGTGTCCGAGACACGGCGGGAAAAGATAGAGATCAGTAAATCGTCCGAGACGGGAGATTGACGGGGAAGATCTTGAGAGCGAGATAAGCGAACGCGAGACAGTCTCGTAGACAAAACAAAACAAAAGCATCAGATAAGGTGGCGCGATTTAGACGCGACGCCGAACAAAAGAATATATTGAGACGCTGCAAAATACTGCGCGAAATAATATTTGAAATTTACGAATATTTATGTACTGGCTTGAATATTTTTTTTTTTAATAAAATATATATAAATGTACATGTGCTAATGTGTAAACCGATTGAAGCGCATTAATATAATAGTCAAATCTAAGATTGATAAAGTAAAGATTATAAATTTTAGAAGCAAAGATAACACGACTGAATAAAAGGAAAGAGATATTAATAGACTCAATTAATTACAGTTTGAGAAAAGAGAAAGTAAATTATAATTAAAAATAACAAATTGAGTCCAATTATCAATTGAGAGATTGGTTAAAGAGTATTTGCAGTTTGTTCAAAGTAATAAAAAGAAAAAATAAATATAGTCGAGATAATTTAAGACGTAAGAGAAAAAGAGAATTGCGCACGCGTAATCAAATTCTTACAGGAAAGCAGGAGAGAAACCGAAGAAATAAAAAATATATTTCCAAAGAAAACTCACAAAATTTATTGAACATTTTCCCGACAATATATTACATTGAGTGATACATTGGAAACTGCATTTGAATATTGATATAGTTGTGTATAAGTGTGTATAATAACGAAGTTTTATTTCAGCAAAGACGTATAGGGAATACAGAACGGACAGACGCGACGATAGTAAAGGAATAGCACAAAAGTAAGGATAAAGAGTAAAAATGGTGATATTAGGTAGGAGAACATATGAGGAAGAAAAGAAGTTGAAAGAAAATGATAGGGGTAGAATCAAAAAGAAAACAGAACCATACGTGAAAGTACAAATCGGGTCAATAGAACGGGAAACATTAATAGATACGGGAGCTCAGATATCAGCGATGACAAAAGCGTTTTACGATAGGCTGAACGAAATGAAAGTTAATATGACGATTATACCAATAATAAGGTTTATGCTTAGGGGAGCGTTTTTGGACAAAGGAATACCGGTGTTGTATAAAGTCATGATCGATTTTAGTATTAGCGGAAAAAAATTTTCACACGGAATTTATCTGGTTGAAACGTTAACGAGCGACTTAATATTAGGCTTCGATTTCGTAAAAGAAAATAAAGCGAGACTGTCATGGAAAGAGAGCGAATTTCATATGATAATAGAAGAAGAGAAAAAGATAGCAAAGATAAACGTTATGGAGACATTAGAGGTAGAGGAAGAATTAAAGAGGATAAAAGATAAACATAGAGAGGTGTTTTGGCCGGAAATAGGGCGCGTTTCGCATTACGAGCACGAGATTAAGATAATAAATAAAAAGGCATACAAAGCCAAAACATACCCAATCCCGGACGTGCATAAGGGAAAAGTAAGAGAGCACCTGTTAGAGTTAGAGGAATTAGGGATAATAAAAAAGGAAGCCACTCAATACATTAATCCGTTAGTGGTAGTAATAAAAAAACGGCGAGATAAGAATGTGCTTAGACGCAAGGGAATTAAATAAAAGGATGGTGAACGATCACGATCAACCGCCGACGATAGATTAGGTGTTTAGAAGAATAGGCCGACGAAAATATTTCACAACATTAGATATCGCCAAAGCGTTCTGGCAAATTCCGCTGAAGAAAGAAGACCAACAGTACACTGGTTTCATGTTTAACAACCAGTCGTATGTGTTTAGAAGAATGCCTTTCGGGATAAAAACAGCGGGAGCGTCGTTTACAAGGGCGATGAATGGAGCGTTGGGAAACGAGTGTCACGAGTTTACTATCGTGTACTTGGACGATATCTTAATCGCGTCGAATTCCCTGGAGGAACATTTGGAACATATAGAACACGTTTTAAAGAAATTAAAAATAGCAATAGGGTTTAGGCTAAATTTAGAGAAGTGCGAATTTATGCAGAAACAAATTAGATTCTTAGGACACATATTTAGTGAGATACAAGCAGAGATGAATAATGATACGAAATTAGCAATAAGAAACTTCGAAAGACCAAAAAATAAGAAGACATTGCAGGCGTTCTTAGGTTTGATTAATTGGGACCGCCGATTTATTAAAAATTTAGCAAACATGACGCAGGCACTAGAAAAACTATTAAAGAAAAACACCAAATTCGTATGGGGACAAGAGCAACAACAGGCTTTTAAGGAAATCAAAGCAGCATTTGATGACGCACCGGCGCTTTACAATTAGAGTAGGAATGAGATTTGGATTATTCGTGGATGCATCGAAGACGGGGCTAGGAGCGCGGCTATATCAGTACGACCACGAAAACCCAGATAAACGATATACAATAGCATATGCGAGTAGGAGTTTGAAAGGGGCAGAGAAGAACTACACTATTACGGAGTTAGAATGCTTAGCGATTGTATGGGCGTTTAAAAAATGGCACACGACATTACTCGGAAGACACATCAAGATACACACAGACCACAGAGCATTGAAATTTTTGACAGCATGCGCAGACGATAGTGCGCGAATAGCGAGATGGATAGCGTTCTTACAGGAATTCGATCTAGAGATAGAACATATAGCGGGGAAAGAAAATACAATAGCAGATTCCTTATCAAGAATGCACAGTAAGGGAACAGACATAGAAAGGGGGGAAGATGCAAGGATAATAGCGTTAATCAGAAGTAAACCGGATGACGAAGTCGAGACAAGTAATTGGGTAAAGCTAATTCAAAAAGAACAGGAGATAGATGAAGTATTACAAGAAGAAAAAAGATTGTTTCCGCAGCAATTATATGATAGAGGGATTGACAAGGATTGTGACACGGAATGGGGAGAGGATTATCGTTCCAGACAAGTTGAGTTGGATGTTGATAAGGAAGATACATGAATACCTACTCCATTTCGGTACAGATAAAGTGATCGATTTTGCAAATAGATACTTTATAATAAATAATATCGACAGGGTAACGAGGGACGTGGTGGCATCATGCGAGATATGCCATGCGACCAAGTATTACACGAGACCAACCCGGGGAATAGAGTATTACGTGTTACCGGAGAGACCGGGGCATACGGTGTCAATGGATATTTTCGGGCCATTACCTCAAACACCAAAGGGGAACAAATATGTACTGGTATTAATGGACCAGTTCTCAAAGCTGACAAGACTATACCCAATGAAGAACCAAAGACTGGAGACAATAATGGACATATTACAGACAAAATATTGTGCGACAAACGGTTTCCCAGAAGAAATACTAACGGACAATGGGGGACAGTTCCTGACTGACAGATGGAGAGAGTTTGGAGTGGACATGGGGTTCTTTATACGAAAGACATCACCATATAATCCACAAAGTAACCCGGTAGAGCGCGTAATGAGGGAGATAGGACGAATTGTGAGAGTATACGCACACGACGAGCAAACCAAATGGGACCGGATAATCGAGAGGGCAGAAAAAACAATAAATGAAACGGAACACCGAAGTACGGGGTACCGGCCAATTGAATTACATGAAAACATGCAGGAGGAAATAAAGATAGATCCAAGCCTGAAACCCGAAATAAAAAGGGAAAACGAAGTAATAGGAATACAGGAGAAAATTAATAATGCAGCAAAGAGATTGGAGAAAAGAGCCAAGGAAAGGAAGAAACAAGCGGACAAACACGGAGAGGCGGAACAGTATAGTCCAGGAAAAAAAGTATGGATAAAATTACATAGAAGAAGCGATGCGAATAGGAGAATAACAAGGAAAATACATTTGGTTTACGACGGACCGTATAGGATAAAGCGGGAGGTTCGACGTAACGCATACGTCATCGAGGACATGAAAGGAAACGTAGTGGGGACATATAATTCGAGACAACTACGACCGAATAGAGAGGCGAAGTTAAAATCAGTAATACGAATCAACGCGATCAGGATAATGGACGAAGAGGAAGCGCAGTCAAGAAGGGGGAGCACTGTCAGCAACCAAATACGTACACCTGAAAAAAGAAAAAGAGAAATCCACAAAGAATCGGATTCGAAAGTGGAAAGTAGAGAAAAAGATAGGGGAAAGACCAAACTTATCTTAAATGAACCATTATCAAGCCCAGAATTGGAAACGAAGCCTTCAGCAGACACGAAGAACCTGAAACAGAAGAGAAAGACAGAGTATTGTGAGATGGCGAAACAGAGAGATGGAAAAGAAATCATACTTACACAGCAGCAGATTAGAAGGGGGAGCGAACAGAGTGGCAGGCAGAAACCAGTCATAAAAAATAGGGAAGACAATGACGACAGCGAAACAGGTATGCGTAGATCTGAAATAACAAATAGAATTAATCAAGAGACATTTCAGATAATGATGCGAGCAAAGGATATATGGAGCGAGGCCATACCAGCGAGGAAAATGCTTGCGAGGATAGGAAAAAGCAAATGCAGAACATATATGGACGTAGCGGGACAGTGTGATATTATTTCTACGGCATGCGCGGACAGATTGGAAAGAGAGAATGCAAAAATGGTATACATAACAGATAGAGAAAGGATACCGGAGTGTATGAGAGGGATGAGTGACACGAAAATAAAGGTGGTGCATATAGAGTTAGAAATATATGAGAGGAAAATGGAAATATACCCCATAGTATTATTTGAAAGAAGCTAGGCAATTATAATAGGAGAAGAATCCAGTAGAAGACTTACCGCAATGATGGAAGAACAAAAGGAAAACATATACCCATTGGAGAGGAGTGAACAGCACATCCAGATCCCTACGGCGAGTAGAGAGAATGACGAGACAGACGCAGGCATTATCCGTAAAAGGGGAGCTGTCAGATACGCAAACAAATCCAGATACTACCAGAATCTGGAAAGAAAGAAAACAGAATTAGAGACACAAAATAATTTTGACAGTGACGAGACGAAAGACGGGGAAGACACACGCGAAGTCACGGTAGACAAACGCGAAAACGAAAACATTCAAAATAACATAGACGAGAACGAGGACGAAAACCGCGAAGCTTCAATGATAACACACGCGTCGCGAGGCGAGAGGGAAATAGACACCGAGACGTGTAATTCGGACGCGAGCGAAGAAAGCGAGGCGGGAAAGGTAGATTCGGACGCGACAACGATAGATAGACAAGGGAAACGTGACGAGTAGGGTTGGGCGATTTACAATCGATTAATCGATGTTCGATTCTTTTTTTATTACAACATCGATTATCTTTCCGATGTTTACAAACTCGATTTATACTTATGACGATAGTTTTTTTAATCCGATGTTACTAAATTTTTTACTAGATTTACTAGTTATATAGCTTTTTACGCACAGAATGCAGAACGCGCCCATAGTTCGTGTAAATGTACGTTTTAATTTTGCACGCAATTTTAAGTTTCCGGGCAAAATAAACTTCCAAAGCAAGCATCTGCTTAAAACAAAACGTCTGACTATATTAATCAGACGTTATTAATCTCAATCTGTGTGTGGCTACATATTTTAACAAAATGTAATGTAACAAAGCAAACGTAACCTATTTCCACATTATTTCATTGTTTATATTATATATAAATATTTTTTCAGACGGAACAATATGAATGCAAAAAAGGACAAATCAAATAAAAGCCTTGTATGGCAATACTATATAAAAGAAAATAATATATCTTCTCGTTGTAAGTTATGTACAAAAGTTTTAAAACATGGTGGTAATACAACGAATTTGATGCAGCATTTGCAAAGGAAACATACGCTACATTTGCATCCTAATAATTTCACAAGAAACGATGATAAAGAAAATATTGATAAGAATAACGCATGTACAGACGAACAGCCCAGTAATAGCAATAGTATGACAAAGAAAGATAATAGTGAAGATATGGATGTAGATCCTGATGTTCCCAATTGTTCCTATAATGTCAATTCTTGCATACTCAAACATAAGGTAAATTATAAAATAAATAAATAAATAAATAAATATATATATATATATCAGGTGATTGCATAAGTTCGTGCCCGATTTAAATATAAACTTCAATAGATT
>NW_021848731.1:21272-23832 GCF_003651465.1 Formica exsecta
CCCGACAAAGTATCGGCAACGACTAATCGTTTTGCGGTATCGCGAACACGTTAAATCCTTTTCTGTATCGACCATCGTTGAGCGAGCTGTCCTTGTCTATCACTACGAATCCGTACTTGCACTGCCAACAATCGCGACACAACGCGCAAAATTCATCGTACGACATGTCGGTATTCACGTGATCGTTGTACACGTGTTTCAGGTTGGTACCATCCTGTTTGAACAGGATCAGCAGGTTCGCGTTATCGCGTATCAGATGTTTAGGTATTCTCGCGTACGTCTGACAGAGATAAAAGCAGTCGACGCTCGAGTGTCGACCCATTGAGAAGTACTCTCTCACCGCATCTTGCTTATCGCATGCCACGTCATCGAACACGAAGATCGAGTTTGGACGCGCCTCGCTCGGCGGAATGACGTCACTGTTGTTGGAGAACGTGAAGTAGCCGATTTCGTCGATCGATGTCAGCAAATTCTCCAGATATCGATATTTCGGCTGTTGCAACGACTTTGAGTACACGTACACGTTTTCGAAACGTACACCGTGCGGATTTTCCAGGAGGCTTATCAGAACGTTGGTTTTACCGCAATTCGAGGGGCCACAAACGATCGCGCGTATAGTAGTAGGTAGCATCGTACCATGCTTGCGCATCTCCGCGTTGTCCCCCATCGATCGTAATCTGTCGTCGCAATTCGTTACGCGTATCGCCAAAGGTTGTCGCACGAATCTCATTTTTCACACCGTCGACTGAGGAATGCTGGATCGAACGCCTATTTATAGGTGCGCGGAACCGCGAATCGCTCAGTAACAAAAATGTTCGTCCTGCTGTCGAGACCTTCCGATATTTGCGATTTGAGCGCCGAACAGTTACAATTTGTGCCGAAAGTCGTTCTGCTGCGAATGTGCGGCGATCACGTCCACTACCTGTGGGACAAGCTTCCGGAACATATAAAGGCGGATTTAGAGGTTCAACAATATCGTCGCTGTTACGAACATTACAATCAACCGTGGCAGCGAACGCACATCGACGGTCCAGCACCGTTGATAAAAGATTGCGGCGAATGTCAACGAAAATAGGTAGAGGCCTATTAAATCGCGCGATAAACGCCCTTCCTTTCGAGTTACATATCCCCGGCTATCAGTTTTGCGGCCCGGGCACGCGGCTACAGAAGCTATTAGCGAGAGGCGATCGGGGTATAAATCCATTGGATGCGGCCTGTCGCGAGCACGATACAGCGTATTCCCGGAACACCGATCTCATCGAGAGACACGCGGCTGACAGGATACTCGCCGAGAAAGCGCGAACTCGCATCGTCGCGAAAGATTCGACTCTCGGTGAGAGAGCCGCAGCCACAGCTGTTTGGGCAGCGATGAAAGCCAAGACAAAGATCGGCATGGGTATGAAGACGAAGACGAAGATGAGGACTACGCGGAAAAGGCCAACGAAAAAACGGATACTTCCGACAGCGAAACGAGGCGGTGTATTGCCGATTCTACCGATGTTCGGCGCGCTCGGATCCTTGATCGGTGGTGCGGCTGGCGTGGCCAAGGCGGTGAACGACAGCAAAGCCGCGCGGCGTCAGCTGGAGGAGCTGCAACGTCACGATCGCGCGATGGAAGGTCGCGGACTTTATCTCGCTCCGTACAAATACGGACAGGAACTGTATCTCGTCCCGTACAAACGTGGACAAGGAGTGGCAATGATAAAAAAAAACGTCGAAAAGACGCTAAAAATGCCCACGGGTGTGACAACGAACATACAATTAGAACAATTGGCGAAACGTATGCGTATACCGTACTTTAGAGGGGTTTTCATGCGTGATTCGTTACCGATCGGTGGTATATATCGAAACGAGAGCGGCATCGTGAATTTGGATAGTACCAAAGGACCAGGTACTCATTGGGTAGCGTACGCAAAGAGGGGAAATCGCGCTATATATTTCGACGGTTTTGATAATCTTCGCATCTGCGGACAATTGTGTCTGCGGTTTCTCCAAACGGTCGACGGGTCGACGACTGAATTTAAAGCCTGACGATGCGCCATTAAGACTCAGTATTCGTTAAACATTTTTGCCGACATGTCTATGATATTCACGCATTCACGCTAGAGTAGCGTCCTCGCGGCACACTACCATCCAGCCATAGATTTGAGCGACGGTGATTACGAGCTCGGTCTAACGAATTTTGAGACTTATCATACGATGTCGAACGTGAATTCCTCGAATAATAAATTTTATTTCGATGAGGATGACACGGAAATTACGATTCCCGAGGGATCGTACGAGATACACGCAATACACGAGTTTTTGAAACGTGCAATTTCACAGAAACGTCCGCGACGCGTAGTTCGCTCCAGCAATCGTGTCGACAAACGCGATGATATCACGGTGATATTGCGAGAGGGGACCGTTCGAGCGAACGGTGACGAAGACGAAACTGTAGAATACCCGATAGTGCTCCGTGCTAATTACAATACGATGAATAGCGAGATCAAGTGCGCTTTCAGAGTAAACTTTAACAAACCCAACAACATTGGATCGCTGCTGGGATTCTCGTCGAAGC
>NW_021848731.1:24433-25294 GCF_003651465.1 Formica exsecta
AAACTCAACGCGTCAAACGTTGAATTTTTACAATCTTTGGGATTCGCGGTGCGAAATATCTGAGAAAACATGACCGATATCCTTAACATCGAAGGCGAGCCGGTCTTTGACGATCGTATCGTCAAGATCGAGACTCACACGTACAACCCGTACGCCAACACGACGTTTGAGTATAGCGACGAGATACGAATACCCATACAACAACAGGATCTGTATACCTTGCCGTATGAGAGTTTTCTATACATCGAGGGAAAACTAAAGATAAACAAACCAGCTGAAGGATCTAATGTGGTACTGGGAAATAATTGCGTCGCGTTTATGTTCGATGAGATCCGATACGAACTCGACGGTGTGGAGATTGATCGTAACAGAAATGTGGGAATAACTAGCACACTCAAGAACTATGTAACGATATCATCCGATAAAACCGTGATTATGAGGAACGCCGGCTGGAATACGCAGTACGCATTAACAAGTAGCAATAACGCGAATGGATACTTCAATTTTTGCGTACCGCTCTACATGTTATTGGGATTTTGCGAGGATTACAGATGCGTAGTGATTAACGCTCGTCACGAGTTGATCTTAATACGATCGCGCAACGACAACAATTGTCTGCTTGGAAATTTGGCACTGGAGCCTGCGATCGACATATTCAAGATACAATGGCGAATGCCAGACGTGGTATTGAACGAGATCAATAAGCTGTCGATGCTGCGCGCCTTGGAAAGCGGACGATACCTCAGCATGGGTTTTTGCTCGTGGGATCTGTACGAATTTCCGCTATTGCAGCGTACAACCAAGCATTCGTAGCCTTTAAAACCGCGACTCAGCTGGAGAAGCCGCGATACGTTGTCTTCG
>NW_021848732.1:0-930 GCF_003651465.1 Formica exsecta
TCGGCGATGGAATCGACATCCGCGGCAAGGACGGCACCAGTGACATCGGCGGCGACGGGACGTGTAGCGACGGGACGTGTAGCGACGGGACGTGTAGCGGCGGGACGTGTAGCGGCAGGACGTGTAGCGGCAGGACGTGTAGAGACGGGAGCGGCCGCAACAGGATTTGTAACGATGACGATGGGAGCCGCGGCAACGGAACGTGTAAAGACGGGAGCGGCGGCAACAGAATTTGTAACGATGGGAGCCGTAGCAACGGGACGTGTAGAGATGGGAGCGGCGGCAACAGGATTTGTAACGATGGGAGCCGCGGCAATGAGACTTGTAGCAACGGGATCATCGGCGACTTGACCGATGGCAATTTTGTTATTACGCTTCATTTCTTCTAATGAAAATTCTTGTAAGAAATCTTCAACATCTACAATCATCTAAAATTTAAGTAAAATTATGTAATAATTTGTTTTTTAATAAAATATAAAGAATATAAAATTAAGAACGCTACTTACGTCTTCTTTGTCTGCCGCCATCTTTGATTATCGATTCAACTATTGATCGATAATTCATTACATAGATTCGTAACTTTAATATAGTGAAAAAGCGTTGTTTCTCATTGGCTGTATTATTTTAAAGGTGGCGCCCCATCGCTTTCAGAACAATTAAACTTGCTTCAATCGAAAACGATTACGTGCTTTATGTCTTCACATAGTAACGGTTAGTTACCATTACAATATAGTTACGACCGTAACCTGTACGTGCTTTACATATACTGATCGACGACGATTCTGAGCAATAGGTATAAAAATAATTATTATACGCTCGGTAATAAGAATGCCTTAATACATGAATTTATGCATATATCGGAATATATATATATATATATATATATATCATAAGTTCGTGCCCGATTTAAATATAAACTTCAATAGATTA
>NW_021848732.1:18328-23437 GCF_003651465.1 Formica exsecta
ACCGCGCAATCACTCATTACGAAAACGCGGAAATCAAGGCAAGCGGAATTAATGCGTTGCGAAAATGCAACGTAGAGATCCTACCTAAAAGCGGAAAGGAAATTGCGAAAATGCAAGCAAAGAAGTCCCTTAGAACTCCTTAGCTTGCATCCGGATCTTGCCGCCAAAATCGAGCGACACGACACATGGTCTTGTCGCTAACCGATCCCCTCCTGGGAAACCAAGGGGAGATAATAAAAAGACCCATCGCTAACGATCGGCGGGCAGTCTTTATCATTAATTAATATTACGCGGGCAGTCAATAACGCTTTACGGGAAACTATTAAATTAACGCCACGCAGTCGGCAGAAATAAATACATAAGATCGAGAAGTGAGTTTCGCGACCGAAACTCATCTCCAGACACGCGCATGCCAAGATATCCGATATCGCGATACGCGACGCGAGAGACGTGCGAAGACTTTGTAATTAAACCAAGTACGAATAAAATAGTTATATATACATTTATTCAGAATACGAAAGTGTCATTTTTAATTATAATAAATTCAGTGAACTACCCGGGCGGAGCCTGAATTCCCAAATTCCTTCCGGCAAACGATCCTAACTACCGTGCCTCTCCGGAGGCATAACAGTTAATTAACTTTAACTGATAGTTCCAACTTATTAATTGCTAACATAAAGAATAAAATATCGTCATTTAAGGAGAAAAAAATGTTAAATCTTTTTTTTCTTTGATGACGATATTTTATTCATATTGGCAATTTTAATTTTTTGTCGATAAATTTGAACCGTCGGTTAAAGTTAATCCACTCCCCTTTGGCTAGATTATTCCGGCCTTCCGCGCTCCTTTCCTGCCGTAAGAAATATGACATTATCGGCAGCGATGTTTACTAGCCCTTAAAAAATGTTTTTAATATTAGACAATTACGACCTGGCGTCTCCTGTTTCCTGGTTGTCCTGGACTCCCGCTCTCGGCCGTCGCTCTTCTCTCTTCCTTTTCTTCCGCCGGATGGGATCCCGCCGCTCGATCTCGTGCCGACAACCAATTCGCGGGCTCATCTCGAGCTTACATTTTCGATAACTATTATTAACAAAAGTCAGATCTCGTCGATCTGACGATTGGGCCGCTCTCTCCCTAAATAGAGAGGACGCAGGCCCCCGAAAACCGCCCCCGATCGGACCATTCGGCCCTTGTGATGGACGTCCCAAAAACGTCACGTCACAACATATTATGCATGTATACTGACAAAGCAAATAACATTTTGTTACAGTTAGATCCACTTTAAGAATAATAAGTAAATACTATGTATGAAAAAGTGGACCTTACTGCAACAAAATGTTATTTGCTTTGTCAGTATACATACATAATATGTATACTTTGATTTTTTTGGCATACGTATAACTAACATTACATTATTTTATAAAAAAAAGGAAATCTTCTTTCTTGTAGGAACTTGAGCAGGTAACGGTAGCAGCTTTTACTCATACAGTTCATTATTGCTGGTCATTGCGCCATGTATTAAAAATAGACATAACATTATTAATATCGTTATATTCATAAATTGAAGAACTTTTGAAGTACATATCTAAATTTCTTATTTTCTTGGTCTTCCCCGTCTGCCCCAATTATAGTGAGCCGAAGACAATTGATACAGAAATCGCATGAAGCGTTGCTGCTGTCTGCGAGCGCCTGCTGCCTACTGTCCTTAACAAAGTACGGAAATTAACGCAGAAAGTTATACATTTATTAATGTTTTAAGTAACTAAGTATGTATATATATAATATTTTATATTACCCATGTAATTAATAATATTCCAACAATACTTATTGAATATTCGTTTACTTTCAGTCCCAGTGGCTGTAAATTATAAACTGATTGCAAATTAAAACATTTTATATAAAAAATGAATCGGAAAAGTTATAATAAATTTATAATGAATTACCAAAAGTCATATTTTGCTACTTCTGACAAGGCGAGGGCCAGACGTGCCCATCTCAGATTCAAGCGGTGATTTTTCTATGAATAGTCCTTAATGAGAAAGATATTGTGTTAAAGTTTTAGCGCGTGCTTTTCACGCATTCGTCCAAAAAAAATTATGAAAGATTTTCCAGCACGACTTAACCGCTTCGCGATAAACGATAATCGAAGCGACCGTGTGGCTGAGCGGGTAGCGCTCAGGTCTTGTAAGCGCGGAATCGCTGGTTAGAATCCCCGTGTGTAATTTTTTTTTGTTGTATAATTTTATTTTTTTCGTTCCCAGCAACATTTTAGCATTAAATAAATAAATATTGCGCGAACTTTTCATAATAACATAAATTGCTTTCTATAAAAAACAGAAAAAAATGAACAATGTTTAATTTAATCGTAAGAAATATGTTAATTAGTAAAATAATAATTATATAAACGACAAATTCACAATGCCCTATAAATAAAAATATTTCGTTTGAATTTCATGCGTTAGAGGTTCACAATTTTGATATTTTTATTATTCGGTTTCGGATTGCTTTTCGTATTCTTTGACCTTGTGAGCAACGGCAGCTATAAGTTTCGAATAGGGGATATAGGGGACCGGTCGCCCTGTTTTGTGAAAGTGAGTGGAGGGGATCGAAGAAAAGAAAAGAGTCGGTTGTTTGAAACAGTCATCAGTCGACCGTTAGTTTCAACAGAAGCTGGACGTTTTTAAGCAGTGCCGAAAAATAAAAATTTAAAAGATGGAGTCAACATCTGATTCTCCAACAAATAAAAATATCAAAATTGTGAACCTCTAACGCATGAAATTCAAATGAAATATTTTTATTTATAGGGCACTGTGAATTTGTTGTTTATATAATTATTATTTTACTAATTAACATATTTCTTACGATTAAATAAAACATTGTTCATTTTCTTCTGGTTTTTATAGAAAGAAATTTATGTTATTATGAAAAACTCGCGCAATATTTATTTATGTAATGCTAAAATGTTGCTGGGAACGAAAAAAATAAAATTATACAAAAAAAAAACACACGGGGATTCTAACCAGCGATCCCGCGCTTACAAGACCTGAGCGCTACCCGCTCAGCCACACGGTCGCTTCGATTATCGTTTATCGCGAAACGGTTAAGTCGTGCTGGAAAATCTTTCATAATTTTTTTTGGACGAATGCGTGAAAAGCGCGCGCTAAAACTTTAACACAATTTCTTTCTCATTAAGGACTATTCATAGAAAAATTACCGCTTGAATCTGAGATGGGCACGTCTGGCCCTCCCCTTGTCAATCCTGGCGCCAGGAATAGAAATAGGCAAACCTCCGGTTCTTCGGCAAACCTTCAGTTCTTCGACAAGAGCTATACAATTCTTTCTATCACATCTAGGAAACTAGATATGAATTAGAAAAGATTGTATACCTCAGGGGCCCCTATAAGAGTGTTAAACTCTGAATCAAGCAATGAATTAAAGTTAAATGGAACTAAAAATAAAAAAATCACCTGACTGTATGTACTCAAAATAAAAAAAAAAAACAGCGCTGGTGAGCACATACCGTCAGGTGATCTTCCTCACAGAGGTTTTTGCTCCCTTCGGCAATGTTCTAGCAGGTCACTGGCACAGTGTTAATTCACTCGTAAACCTGCTTAAGATATATTTTTTTTCTTTCAATTAATATTTTTTCCATAGTGAAAACATTCTTTTTAATTCGAGTCAAGCCCGAAAGGCACCTGAAAGGCACCCGAAAGGCTTAATCTAAGGGACGCTAAGTCCAAGGGACGCTTAGTCCAAGGGCCGCTAAGTCCGAAGGACGCTTACGAAGTGATTAGATCCTTCTTATTTATCCATTGATTATGTGTATTATCAAAGCCCAGCTATTTAACATAAACTTTATTTCCTTTTCTTTATAGTGTATACAAAATAGAGTGATGAATTAATAAAAATTTTATATAATAAATGGAGAGAATAAATTATGTTCAAAACTTTTAAAGATTTAAGAATGTTAAGAATGTTAACTCTAAAAATTATGTTGATAAAAATTTTCACTAATAAATGGAACCATCAAATAGTAACGAATTTCCTTTTCATGAAAATATTTTTTCTCAACCGAGAAAAAGGAAAGATTGGATTATAAATAACTCAAAAGACTTCAAAGAATTACCAAACAATGATTGTGAAGAAGAGGAAGTCAAAGTTGTTAGAGCTAAAGGTGTGTGGAATGACATGGTTGTTGATTATACATTCTACTCGGATATAAATAGTTATGATTTAAGCGTAAATGATTTCACTCTTGAAACAATTAAGAGCTTACCCTATGGCGGAGAATATGGTTATACATTTCTCGTTGATTTGGATATCCCATTGGAATTACATGATAAATTTAATAATTATCCAATGTTACCAGAACATTATGTACCTAGTTATGATGAATTATCCGAATATCAAAAAGAAATGATATCTAAAGGAATTGGTAAAATACCAACTGGCACTAAACTTATGTGCACGTTAAAATCAAAGAATAATTATTTAATTGATTACCGAATCAAGTGGACTTGTTTTATTCATATAAAAATTTTGCAAGGTGTAAAAATTATGAAGATAGACAAACCTTCGGTTCTTGAATGCGAAGCATTCGACAAATAATAGATGATGATAAAGTTCTCGTGTATCGGAAAAAGAAAGAAATAACATTAAATAAACCTACATGTGGTGGGTTTGTTGTTTTAGAGTTATCAAAGTTATATTGATGTATATATATAAGTTTTATTATAATTTTTTGAAGAAAAAATATAATGATAAAGCTAAATTGTTAGGAACTAATATTGATTCATTTATTATTTATGTGGAAACAGATGATCTTTACATGGATATAAAAAACAACATACATTATTTTGATACGAGTGATTATAAAATCGATTGGATGCCACAAGTTAATAAAAAAGTAATCGGTTTATTCAAAGATGAATATCTCGGGATAGCTTTAAGAGAATGGGTTGGATTGCGGTCTAAAATGTATGCTTTTAGATACGATGAAACTGAAACAAAGTTTTGTAAAAATACTAAAAGTTTATAACAAAAATAAAAGAGAAAAAAGTATGCAAAGGAATAAAAAGATCAAATATAAAAAAAATGAAATTTGATATG
>NW_021848733.1:0-1535 GCF_003651465.1 Formica exsecta
TAAAAAGTTTCATATATATACTTTTCTTCTGTTATATATATTTAAAAATTTAACAGTAGTATTTACAATATTCCAAAATTAAAACTAACTGTAATCTGTGACTTTTTTGTATCATTTTGCATAATTAAAAACAATTTTATTTATTTTACATTCATTAATAAAATTATCGAGATCATAACCCCCAAGCAGTAATCGAGAAACAGTTCACTTTTCGTGGAAATTCAAAATACTTCTAAATTTCTAATCGTTGTTTATAATATTATTTTATTATTTTTAATATTATATTACAATAACAGTCCAAAAATAAGTATTTCTACATGCAAACTAATATAATTATGTAACCATCAAAAATATTTGTGCACGTGATGTGCCCGATTTCTAGCTTTTGTATACGATGAAACGGACAATGCATTCCATTTTAACGATTTTGCTGCGTTAATTATTTACATTAAGACCGATTTCACAGATTTCAATGACTTTGATATATATTATCAAGGACACGGCCCTGAGTAACTTTCAAAAGATTTTAGCCATCGATTGTCCTATTATCAGTCATATGTTCCTGAGGATGTAATTTAATTTTATTCTTGATGGTACCACTTTAACGAGCTGGCTTAGACAATTTAATACGATTTTTGCACGCGACGAGAAAAACTGATTCTCCCATTTCCTGGATTATCTAGATTGCATCGGAAATGGATATCTTCCCTTTCGTCGCGTTTATGTGCTGCTGTTTTGAGTCATTTTCAAGAGAATCCTAATACACTCGAAGACAAAAAATTTAATTAGTTCGGGAATGCCGTATCGCGCTTTCGTTTTCAATGTGCCGTGAATGATTCGCGATCATCATTATCATTAATGTATTTTCACATAAATAAAGTGTGCGGTGCGTGAATGTCTAACGAATAACAACCTGTGAGAAAGATGAGACTTAGGAGACATCGGGCTATGGCGGAGCAATTTTTAATAATACAACCATAGTATATTTTAACGAAAAAAGATCCTAAGTTAATCTATCTGTTTAATCTATCTGTTTAATCCGTTTAAATAACGGTTTACCTTAATCAAACATTAGTATATTAAAATTTTTGAAAAATTTACATGCCTTAGTAACTTGCATGTTGTATTATTTAATTTTAATTTGTAAAAAAATTCAATATAATAAAATATTTTGTAAAAAGTTTCATATATATACTTTTCTTCTGTTATATATATTTAAAAATTTAACAGTAGTATTTACAATATTCCAAAATTAAAACTAACTGTAATCTGTGACTTTTTTGTATCATTTTGCATAATTAAAAACAATTTTATTTATTTTACATTCATTAATAAAATTATCGAGATCATAACCCCCAAGCAGTAATCGAGAAACAGTTCACTTTTCGTGGAAATTCAAAATACTTCTAAATTTCTAATCGTTGTTTATAATATTATTTTATTATTTTTAATATTATATTACAATAACAGTCCAAAAATAAATATTTCTGCATGCAAACTAATATAATTATGTAACCATCAAAAATATTTGTGCA
>NW_021848734.1:0-409 GCF_003651465.1 Formica exsecta
ATTTCTTGAAATATTAATTATTTTAAGTGTTGCTATAATTTGGATGTTGCAGACAACGTAGCCTTAAGACCAACAACTCCGCTGTTGCGCATCAGTGCCAGTGAGTGATAAACTTTATTTAATTTTAAGATAACGGATTTCTAGAGATTATAGATGTAGATTGTAGCTTGTAGATTATAGATGGATCCGTTATCTTAAAATGGATGGACTAGAATAAATTAGATTACACACATAACTTTGGACATTTTTAAAAATAGAAATTTGCATTAAAGCATATTACAAAAACAAACTAAAACATAAATAAAGAAATATAGAAAAACCTTTCAATTCATTATCAATTCATTTTTTATCATTCTGTGTGATCAATTATCTATCAATCATTTATTTAATAAAGAACGTGTCACTAATT
>NW_021848735.1:0-244 GCF_003651465.1 Formica exsecta
TTATAGTGTTTTGGAAAGCTCTCGACATAAGTTATAAGAATATGCTATGAAAAATTGGGGTTTCTATTTAAGAAATTGAAAGTGACCTTCATGTGACCTTCAAATGACTATCCAAGGTCACATCAATGGCACCATCTTATGTCCCTCTTCGAACCAAACAACTTTTGTCTGAAACGTTTTTCCGTATCTTCCATATTTTTCGAAATATTTGACTGGCTCTTTTAAAATGGACCACCCTGTATAT
>NW_021848735.1:269-541 GCF_003651465.1 Formica exsecta
AATATTCATATACAGGGTGTCCGGTAAAGATTGTGCCAACGCTCGTGAGCGGCTAGAGCACAGTAAACTGAACAGAAAAGTCCTGTAACATTTTTTTATATAACGCTTAATAAAGAAGTTATTATTGAGTAAAATCTGGTCAGTTAGCGCCGATTTTTAGCCGGACGCACATCGGTGAGCCGCCCGCCTGATAGAATGCGGCGGCGAACACTTCACAGCGCGGGGCACATTGACGTGCGCCCGGCTAAAGGTTGGCGCTGATTGGCCAGACT
>NW_021848736.1:0-1634 GCF_003651465.1 Formica exsecta
TTCAAAAGTGGCGATTTTGACGTGAGAAACGAAGAATGTGGAAGAAGGGTTTGATCTATTATGAGCTGCTAAAACCTGGCAAAACCGTTAATACTGAACGCTACCGACAACAAATGATCGATTTGAATCAAGCTTTGCGTGAAAAACGACCAGAATATCAAAAAAGGCAACAAAAAATGATTTTGCTTCATGATAATGCACCATCACACAAAGCAAAACCGGTCAAGGAAACGATTGAGGCGTTTAGTTGGGAAATACTTTCGCATGCGGCTTACTCACCAGACTTGGCTCCATCCGATTACTACTTATTTGCATCAATGGGACACGCACTTGCTGAGCAGCACTTCACTTCTTACGAAAATGTACGAAAATGGCTCGATGACTGGTTTGCCTCAAAGGAGCAACAGTTTTTTTAGTTTTTTTGCCACAAATTGTCAGAGAAATGGGAAAAATGTATAGCTAGCAATGGGCAATACTTCGAATAAAATATTTTTTATCATTTTCATCATTTTCATGTGTATTTTCTATACAAAAATTCCGGTTTCATATTTATATACCTGATATACATAGAATATATCTCATGTACATTCCGCGCATATACATGAAATGTATTTACATACGATATACGTTGATGTAGATACATTTATGGATATACATAGGATATCGTATGAATATACATAACATGTATATTCGAACGAGACCCCTGCCTATATATACATTAGAATATATCTTATGTACATTCTGTGTATTTACATCAAATGTATATACAGACAGTAGTCTCGTTCGAATATACATGTTATGTATATTCATACGATATCCTATGTATATCCATAAATGTATCTACATCAACGTATATCGTATGTAAATACATTTCATGTATATGCGCGGAATGTACATGAGATATATTCTATGTATATCAGGTATATAAATATGAAACCGGAATTTGCCCATAGATGACCCTAATTGTCAATGTAGTTACCGTCAAACCGCGTCATTGGCGCCATTTTCTTGTTTTGACATCTGATAAAGATTTTCAACTCACAACAATACAAGTTTCATACAACAGCATAGTTTTTAATAGCGTTGAACATGTCGAATTTTGTGCCTGGAAACTACGATTTGCGGACAGCATTAATTTTCTGTTACCATTCGAAGAAAACTGCTGCAGAATCGCATCGAATGCTTGTCGAAGCTTACGATGAGCATGCTCTTGGTAAATCACAGTGCTTTGAGTGGTTTAAAAAATTCAAAAGTGGCGATTTTGACGTGAGAAACGAAGAATGTGGAAGAAGGGTTTGATCTATTATGAGCTGCTAAAACCTGGCGAAACCGTTAATACTGAACGCTACCGACAACAAATGATCGATTTGAATCAAGCTTTGCGTGAAAAACGACCAGAATATCAAAAAAGGCAACACAAAGTGATTTTGCTTCATGATAATGCACCATCACACACAGCAAAACCGGTCAAGGAAACGATTGAGGCGTTTAGTTGGGAAATACTTCCGCATGCGGCTTACTCACCAGACTTGGCTCCATCCGATTACTACTTATTTGCATCGATGGGACACGCACTTGCTGAGCAGCACTTCACTTCTTACGAAAATGTACGAAAATGGCTCGATGACTGGTTT
>NW_021848736.1:19834-20090 GCF_003651465.1 Formica exsecta
TTAATATGAATATAATTATAATGGATTAATGAGATTCTTGCGATAAAAATGATACCAAACATGACATAAATTGGATTATTTTTAATCAATTATGTATTATATGTAATTATGATTACTTATTTCATTAAAAATAATCCGATTTATGTCATACTTAGTGTCATTTTAATTACAAAAATGTAATTAATCTATTACAATTATTTTCAGATATATTAAATGCGAAATACAGAGATTTTATTTTCTATAATAAGATGACATA
>NW_021848737.1:0-1375 GCF_003651465.1 Formica exsecta
GCGTTACACTTGAAGCCGCACAAAAAGTATCTTCATTTGTCACAAATGTTCTCCTATAAAGAAATAAAGAAATAAAGAAATAACAATTTTATTCATTATTCTGACAAGAATTTATCTTATGATTGTGATAATATATTTTGCATCATAATAACTGACCTCATTATACTATAGTCAGTTATCTTGCGGTAGCCGCCGGTTCATATTTTACTTTACAAGCATATGTGACTGCACCCTTTAAACCTAATGCAATACTTTGCGGATTTGCTTTGCTGGCTGGTCTTACCGCATCGTCAAAAAATGATGATACAAAGTGCAATTCTAAAATAATGAAAATAGAAATAATAACTGCATTGTGCATTGTTAAAATAGTGAAAATAGGAATAATAACTGCATTGTGCATTGTAGTTGCGATAAAAAGTGTTATAAAAAGATGGTTAATAGCATTACTCTGTAATTTGTTGATAAAAATGATTGTGGATTGCCTCTCCATGCCACACCTGTGGGAATATCTTTATGTTCATTGAAACTTGCAAATGGAATATATGGTCTGCGAATATCCCATACATTTATACTATAATCAACCATTAGAGCACAACTTGCTATGTGATATTTTTTTCTGTGGTCTCCATTTAATGCGTCCCACTGATGCAATAGTATGTATGGTATAATCGCAACTTAATTTACCTGACAGATCCCAAACCTAAAGAGTTCATAAAGAATATAAAAATACAATCAATATTTCATAAAAGTCTATATATAAAATAATGTATATGCCTTAATAGTTTTATCTCTAGATGCAGTAGCAAACCAAGTGGCTTCAGGGTGCCAATTACATGCAAATATCGGACCACTGTGTGTGGTAAAATGTTGAAAATAACGATGCGGCTTTCTCATGTCTCATTGCTGTACATGTCCATTTTCGGATACAGCAGCAAAAGTATGCGGTTGTTGTGGACAAAATTGAACATCTCTCACCGATTCTGTATTACAAAATATATGAAATATACAAAATTTTAAAATACTAAAAAGATTATTTTGCCGTTATCTTTAACAATTACAAGAGAGCTTTATCTATATATACTATAACATAATTTACCTATAAAAAGTTTTAATGGTTTCTTTTATTCATAAATCAAAACATTTCATAGTACCATCTTGTGAGCCAGATATTAACCACATAGGTTCTTCTCATATGAAAGCTCACTTTATTCACAGTTCTTTTATAACCTATAAATACATGCTCCTGTTTTGACCGAGATTGTTTATTTAAATTCCAAACAACCACTGCACCATTTGTTACTGCTGTTGCTAGTATATGATCTATAAAATAAAATAACATTTCATCCTTATAGGCAATCTAATATAGTATATTTTT
>NW_021848737.1:2054-6346 GCF_003651465.1 Formica exsecta
TCATCTCGTATTTGAGATTTGGTCATGAGAATTATATAAAGCTTGCAAAGAGCAACGGGCAGGAAATTAAAAATGTAATTATTTTCTATCAGTTCAATTTCTGATGCAATCCCAACATAGGAAATTCAGATATTGGATTGTTTAGAAAATATTAAACGGCTCAAACCCGGAAGCCAAACCTAATATATTCATGTACAGCATGAAAGCCTCAAATATCAAAGAACGTGAATTATTTTCAGTATTAGATTTTCGATATTGGCAGTGAATAACAGAACGCAATTTTATAAAGAAAATAATTTATGAACTTCTATATTATATTTAAAATATTCTATTTTATATTCTATTAATATATATATCTTATATAAATTATATTCAATATGTTATCTTTAAAATATCATATAAAGTACCTTGATAACATATTCTGGACTACTTTTGAATGCCCTATAGATGTTTTAAGAATTACGATGCCTTACGGACATCTTATGGACATCCGTAGGACTTTGAAATGGGATATCCTGAGGATATTTCTAGGTATAGCACGAGGTGCTCATTTGCTATTCCTCAAAACATCCTGAGTATATCCCGGGATAAAATTTGGATATCCACAGGATATCCGTAATGTCCGTCCCGGATGTCCTGCGGATTTCCCGAGGATGTCATAGTGCTGTCTGGGTAGCTATTATCTTCTTCTTCTTTGTTTGATTGGCACAAATTAATTACCCACCACACGGCCAGGTGAGAAGTGAACGGCCGATTAAGTGAACAATTAGAAATGATTCCTCTTTAGAAGGGGAAGATAAAACTCAAAAATATGATCCAAAGGACACACGCGTAACGTGTCTGAACATGTCCGTTCCCGCCCGCGGGCGGCAAAGAACTTTTTTGGCTATTATCTTTATTAAGGGCTAAGGCCGATATTATTGATACATTTGTCGTACGACAAACTTTTTAAGCGCATTGATTAGCTAAAAAATATTGATTGGTCAAATTTCAATCTTGAATCTTGAATATCAATCTTCAATGCGTAGTCTGATACGGGCTTAAGACGATCTTAAATATCAAGCAATTAAGAAGCAATCGTTTTATGTTGGATATACTTGCAGTAGACTACGGAAAATATGTTTTTCCAAGAAAATGTAAATATGATGCATTTAAGGAGCAATCGTTTTATGTTATATTATGTTTGAATATTCGCGTCTTTAGCTTCTGAGCCATATAGTTCCGATAGGCGGCCGATAGGTGGCGACGGCGTCGCCTGAAATATTATTAATTTGTTAATTTTCTATAAAAAATGCAATAAATCATGAAAATAATGATGGAGCAATATGGAGCAATTAAGGAGCAATCGTTTGAGCTATAAATTATTAAAAAATATGAACTTCCAGCGCCAACTTATTTCCGATTGACAAGTACTCTACATAATGATATCGGTAATGTAACTATAAAGCGTTGGTAATATACCGACACTTTTAGTTACGTTTAGATGAGGGCGCTAACCCGTCGGAGTTCGCCCGTCGCTCCGGCATCCTCTTAATATCACCTTAACAATGCCACCCAAGCTCTAACTAAAATTCCTATTTCTTTTTCTCCTTAGAATCAAACAACTTTTATCTAAAAAGTTTTCTTCTAAAACTTATAGGTTTTGAGATATTTGCCTGTTAAGATTAAAAAGACACCCTGTATAAATCGTATCGTGATACGGCGCGATGGTTGCGTCGACGTACGACGAGGCTGTGTTTGTTGTGACGGCGCGCGAAACGTGCAAGAAACAGGGCGGTGGCTAGTCGGCGTGTGTACGGTAAGGCCGTGTTTATTTTGACGGGCACTGAATATAATATATGTTACACGGCGCGACAGGTGTTTCGCCGCGGTGATTAATTCAGGCGGACGGCAAAGCCGTGTTTTATTGAGGCGTCGGTGTTAGATGCGTTTAGTCGCGTATTCCCAGCTGTTCGGGGAGGCGGTCGGAAATCGAGACTCCCAATCAGGCGGAGAACTCTCCATCCCTATTCCGCACGCCTATTCCGAACTTAAGGATAGCCGGTCGGAGTCGAGAAAGCTCGACGGGGCAGCGAACTCGCAAACTCACGGTCCGTCTGGCTGGAGCGGTCGGATGTTAGACCAGCGATCTCAGAGAGCGGCGAACACTCCGCTCTCGTCGAATCGGTTGAAAGGTTGGCGAGGATTCGTAGGCGGCGCTAAAACCGAGAATGCTCGGCGGAGGCTGCGAACTCGTCAATCCCACGTTCCGTCGTTTCCAATCTTTTCTGTTCTACTTTACTTGTTTTATCTTTTAATATTAAGAAATCGGTCGCGTTACGACAACTTTTTCTAATCAGATCACGTGCACAATGGAAATCTAACGCTCAAGGGACTCTGAACTGATATCGAGATCACCAATCGACGATCACCACGGGTAAAAATTCAAAAAGTAGGAGAAACACCCCGCCTAATGAGGTCACTGGCACAATTTTTAATTCGTTAAGATGAGGATACCCCACTTCTGCGCAATTCCAATTCGTTGAAGTGTTTGGAAGATTCCCACTCTTAGAATTAGAATACATCCCGAAAAGAGAGTTATAAAAAGAGGACTCGAAGGGACATACACGGACTTATATACTTATTTCTCTCATCTTCAGCTTCACGCAGTCTTACTCTGTGCTTGCACCGTAATTCGCGAGTTAGGCACTTGTGCCACCAGTGTCTTCACTTGGCATCATCTCCAGAGCAATCACGAATCGAACATCGGGCTGCCGACGCAAAGCGAAACACCGTACAAATTCGCCACTCCTCCACTTCTGAATTACTATTTTATAAAAAAGGTAAGTTTAATTGAATAATCTTTTTTTCCTCCTTTTTGTCTTGTTTCTTATTTAAATCAAAACTTTTTATATATAAAATAAACGTTCCACGTACATACTTTGCTCTCTCAATCCTAACAGGAGCTTGGGCAAGCCACTTGGAAATGGTGTCTGCAATTTCAGCATCATTTACATGCTTGTATGTCGTACGAACAGCTTCTATAACAAAAAGTTATTATAAACATTACAATATAATTTGTATACACAGGATGTTTGTCACTTTATATATCGTAAGTGTGTGTGTGTGTGTTTGTGTGTGTGTGTGTGTCAAATATTTAATTTTGAATTAGTGGAACTTAAAATTATATAAAAAATTAACTTACGTATAATTATTCTTGCAAGAGCTAAATTTTGAAAGCTTCTCTTATTAGCTTTCTTTCCAGTCCAGCTAAAATGTTGTGCAAAATCATCTGTCAGAGCTTTTTTTAAGATGCTACGTAACATTATGTGCGCAGTATTTCCACCCACAAGTTTAAACGTATTAATCTAAAAAAATATATAATGGTTATTAAACAATGTGATTAATAAGAAATATTGTTTTATATGCTCATATTTTGATTTATGCTCTCTCTCTCTCTCTCTCTTCTCTCTTTAAATAACAACTAATAAACTACATACATTATGTAATATGTCATTATTAAATTTGAAACGATAGAAATATTTAAAGTAACAAAAAGAAAGAATATATTTTTAAAATATCGTACCGCTTCGTCTTTGAAAATAACTTCTTTTAATTGCTCTTCAAAAAATTTTAACTTTTCAAATGTTGTTATAGGCAGTGGTATAAGAATCTCTTCTTGGCTGGAATAATTGGAACGTTGCATTTTGTCTTCTAGAATGTCCATTCTATTTTCAATACTGTTAAGTTTATATAAAACCTTATTTAGCTTCCCTAAAACTAGTTTCTGGTATTCTAAAAAAATATATTTATTTAATTATAAATATTGGAATTAATGCTACTTACTATTAAGAATTATAAAAATACATCTGCCTGGGTTACTTTCACGACAGAATAAAAATGATTCAGATTAAAATAATCGTGGTTGGATTTGACCAATCACAGTGTACGATCATTTTAATCTGGATCATTTTGATTCTGCCGCAAAAGCAGCCCTACACACACACACACACACACACACACACACACGCACATGCACACGCACACGCACACAATGCTTTTATATAAAACAATTGAAAATTATAGATAATATTTATATAATTGCTTTTATATAAAACAATTGAAAATTATAGATAATATTTATATAAACATACCACGTGTAAAATTATTTTCTGTATCGCTATCTCCTTTAGGTTTTTCTGTAAAATCTTTTGTGTTCTTTGAAAAACTTTCAATGTTCACAGTTTTATCTAAAAAGCAAAAAACATTATTATATACAAAAAATCTCTTTTAATTAATTTAATTTTAAATAT
>NW_021848738.1:0-3365 GCF_003651465.1 Formica exsecta
TAAATAGTTGTCTGTGGAAACATGCTAACTTTTGTTTTCTTATCAGGTGGAGCCGTGATTCTGAATAATTACCCAAAATATTATATTATTGCGGAAATACATTTTTAATAGCTTCAAGATATCATTAGTGTAGATGGTCCTAAAATTTTTAAAAATCAAAGAAAATTATTATAAACATATCTCTGCAAAATAAAAATAAATTAAATTACTAACAAAAAATTATTTTTTAAAATATTTGTTATAATGTATTGAATTTAAATATTATTTAGGATATCAAGATATACATATAATTTAATGTATCATTACCTCATAATTAGAAATGTCTTTTGTCGGAATAGCTATATCAAATTCTTCCATCATGTCATACAATTCCTTAACATAATCCAGCTGTTCCTCCATAAAATCCACTTTTTGCTGAGCTTTGTCAATGAACATAATATACGCAATATAATCATCGATGGAGACCAGGTCAAATTCGAGGTAATTTATTGTTTCCATTATTTCTATCAATAAAGCATCCACTTTCTTTTTACAGATTCTGCAGGAAAAAGATTTTATATATAACATATACATGGTGTTTGATAATAATCGCACCACCCGTAATGTGCAGGTAGAGCGGGTTAAATCGGGGTGTGTGAAGTTGGCACCTCTATGTTACGATACATAGTTCTGTTAAGAGTTCTGAGTTATTTAGAACAAAAGAATGAGTTCTTGATAATTTTTAAAAATAGTTCTGTCCATTATCATTAGATTTTGAAAAATGGGGGTGCCAACTTCACGATTTTTGACACATCAAGATTAAATAGTTCTGGGCATAGTTCTGATGCTCTTTTGAATAGTTACATAGTTCCTGATACTTTTTTGCAAGAGTTCTGCAGTTTTTAGTTTAAAAAATTTACTTCAAATATCAGAGATATTTTCGAAATCACGAGTTCTGATCGAAAATGTCGGAGTTCTGAATTACATTCGATAAGATAAATATAATCGCGAAAACCGCATGGTCCTAGCTATTATAGTTACCGAAATATCGAATTTTTAAAATTAATATACTCTTATAAAAAATTGGGGATGCCGTATACTGCACGATATCTTTCGGTTTTCCATACGGGGTGGAAGGGAGGGTGGGTGCCTTATGCCTCGTGACATCTCCATCCTCGGAAGCCGCCATCTTGTCGATTCTTACACACGTGTTATTGTGCCGCGCTTTTCCCTCTCCCTCAAAAACAATGCTCCTCGTCCAATCAAACTGCCGGCAACTATGGTGCGAACCAATCAAAGTGCGGAGACCTCTATGCAAGAGGGCCACTCTCCACAAATACTTCATCTAATCCTTATTCTAATAAGATTTCAGTTAGCCCAGCATACTAGGACCATGTTTGGAGAGGCGGAGGACCCAGATTCGAGCCCCGAGTATTTCCACTCGCCCGGGAAAAAATAAAAAAGTAAAAAAAATTTAAAAGGAAAAATTTCAAAGGAAAAAGTTTTTTTGAAAATTTAAAAAATTTAAAAGGAAAATTGCCTCGTAGACGTCCACGAGTCCCCTCCACTCTTTTTTTCCAGAGATACCTTTGGGGGGGGGAGGGGCCAGACAGACACACAGCAGGGGATCAGTGGCCGAGGAGTGGGGGTTTGTTGTGACGCACCATAGTTGCCCCTATACTACTGACGTTGAAACACAATCGAACAACAATGTGCGTTCACGACGCCGTATTAAAACAATTGAAAACCGTTCGTTGTAGCGTCACATCTAGCAGCAATAATACAACATAAAAGTATATTAATTTTAAAAATTCGATATTTCGGTAACTATAATAGAGCTAAGACCATGCGGTTTTCGCGATTATACTTGTTTTATCGAATGTAATTCAGAACTCCGACACTTTCGATCAGAACTCGTAATTTTCAAAACTTTTCATAAAAATATATTAACCTAATATATTTATAAATAAAAGGGCAATAGAGCCAAGCGCGGTAAATAGTGCGCAACAATGCTTTATTTAAAATACGACATCAAATTAATAAAACGGACGTTTCGGCTACTTATTTTAGCCATCTTCAGCGCAAAATTAACAATTAGTATATAAAAATACAAATAAAAATAAAAAACGAGTTCGCAATCGCATGGTCTTAACGGTTAAAAGAACGCAGTTACAAATAAAAATCTCTTAACATTGCCGCGACGCCAAACATTATCCCTTGTCCGCGACATAGTGAGGAAGATCAAGTTAACGGTGGATAGGCCGAAAATTAAAAACTCCCACATGTTTGTGTTCAAGTGAGTAAGTAATGTAACTGTAAATCAAGATGGAGTGAATAACAATGTGAAGAAGTCACATGAATGATGGCAAAGTGTTACTTACAAGTAATTAGCGTTCCGCATAATGCGTGATAAAATAAGATGACGATTCACGGGTTACAAACAAGACAATGATACAAATCGAGAACGCAGTCCGGTGAAGCAAATAAATAACAACATGTATACAATAAGAACGGCGTGACAATAATAAGGTCTTAATATAAAAAGTACACAGATAAAAATAAAAACAAAGTCAAAACCACAGTATAGATCAAGAACAAATACGAAAATAAAAGCAAAATTCATAAAAATAATTCAAAAATAATATTTCAAAATTAATTAAAATTCACTAAAATAAAATTCAAACAATATTAAAACATTAAAAATAAAGGTTAAAAAGACTAAAAAAATTTTGTAAAATTGCTAGTCAGATTTTAGAAAGTTTTTCAAGGACCGGGATATACATATCAGGTAGACCTTCCATGTCCGTCTGCAAATTCAAACCGTTCTTCTGTCTTTTAATGTGTAATATTTCAGAAATTAATTGTTTACGTAACCAAGGTTCATTATCTAGTACAGAGACATTATCCCAATCAAAGTCATGATTGAAACTTACACTGTGATCGGTAATGACAGGATGACCGCTCATACCTCTCCGAATATGATTTCCGAGATTCGAGTATTTAACTGCCGTTTGATCTGTCCTACATATGAGGCGTCGCAATCTTTGCAGTTGATCCTGTATACGACATTCTGACAAGAGGACAATGGACAAGAATCCTTGTGTACTTTAATAAATGAGTTCATCTTATTCAGACTCCGATAAGAGATTTTAACATTTAAGTCTTTAGTAATTCTCTTGAATTGTTCAGATATTAAGGGAACATACGGTATCGTGAAATAAGAGACAGACTCCTCCCTGTGTTCTTCTTCATTCGGGTTCGGATTAACCCTGTAACACAGGTATTTTAGGCGTTCATGTAATATCCGGAAAATAAAACACAGGGGATAACCATTGTCCAACAAAATGTTAATGATACGCTCAAAGTTTTTTCGGTGGAAACTCGGA
>NW_021848739.1:0-272 GCF_003651465.1 Formica exsecta
TTGTTCCTCTATTTCCTTGATGTGTTATGAAAATTTTCGACATATGTCGCATTCAGGCACGTAACCAAGTCGTTCCAAACGAAGAGAACTTGCGTACACTTCCATTTTAGCTTTGTAAGCCGAGAAGCGTTGTTCCTCAATTTTCTTGATGGGTTATGATAACTTTCGGTATATCTCACTCACAGGTACGTAACTAAGTCGTTCCGAACAAAGGAAACCTGCGTACACTTCCATCTTAGCTTTGTAAGCCGAGAAGCGTTGTTCCTCAATTT
>NW_021848739.1:508-2145 GCF_003651465.1 Formica exsecta
CGCTTCGCGCCTGCGCGTTACGCTCCGCAGATCCTGCTACCAGCGACCGCCTTCACCGCACGCTATCGTCAGACCCTGCACGCTGTATTTATCTTTCTCTAACTGAATAAACGATCTCTTTCTACCTATACTGTGTCTCGTAAGCTTGAGTCTCCTCTCCTCTCGAACCCGGACACCGACGAGCCGATCCGAGCATCGAGCAAGGTGACCGCGTTACATGGCCATACGGGATATTTTATCAGAATAAGATATAAAATAACTCAAAAAGTACTTAATAAAAAAATACTTTCTTGTAGTGTTTTGGAAAGCTCTCGACATAAGTTGTAAGAATATGCAATGAAAAATGGGGGTTTCCATTTAAGAAATTGAAAGTGACCTTCATGTGACTTTCAAATGACTATCCAAGGTCACATCAATGGCACCATCTTATGTCCCCCTTCGAACCAAACAACTTTTGTCTGAAACGTTTTTCCGTATCTTCCATATTTTTCGAGATATTTGACTGGCTCTTTTAAAATGGACCACCCTGTAGATGACACTTTTATATCACTTTAGTAAAGTACATAAATTACATTTATATGTTTATGTTAGTTTCATAGATTTACAAAAAACATTATTATTTTTATAGTTTAGAATATTTTCTTGTCAAGCAATAATTGATGTATACTTTTAGCTTTTGTATACATCTATAAATATTCTCTCCTATTCTAATTACAACTATTAATATTATTTACTATTTACTAAGCACTTTTATTAAAGAAAACAAATAGCAGGCATTTGCGTATTGCTGCACATCCACGCAATATTGTTCTCAGAGACGTTCTTTCTCTGCATGCGCAGCATAATGGCAGTGGACTCCAGGAATGTAAAATTTTAATATTTTTGAAAATGTCAATATTATTTAACAAACAAAACGACACATATTTGAAATTTTAAGAAAAGATTGCAATTATCTAGTATATATCTCGATGTATATTTTTTTACATTAAATTAAATTAAATTGATTTTCAGATTGTTTCTAAAAATACAGCGCTCTTTTTCTTACGATTTTAATACTTAAGGCCAAACACGTGAAGTTAGCTCCCTAATATTAGAAATAAATTAAATATTATATTAATTAAATATTATACTAGTTAAATATTATAATAATTAAATTTTTATACATGATTCGATTGTACATTGTTTGCACAGGAATGCACTTTTTTATTTTTGTTTGTACATTTCTAGTAAAAAAGTTATTAAAAAAAAAAACTTTTTTTAGGAGGAGGGAGCAATTTTTCACATTCAAAAGAGTTCAAATTCACATCAGCTTTACGTTAGCCTCCCAATTTTTATAATAATGGTTTTTAATCAATTTAATTGATAGATTTTCGTTTAAACATTTCTAAAAAAAGAGTTATTCAAAAAAACTTTTGAAGGAGTCAACTTTATGTTAGCTCTCCGATTTTTACATAAATGGTTTCCAATCAACCTAATCGATAGATTTTCGTGTTTACATACAGTCTGAATTTTTGTGTGCACATTTGTAGAAAAAGAATTATTAAAAAAGAATTTTGCGAAAGTTTGTTTGCGCTACGCAGAGCGAGGGGTTTTCTGATTGTGTGCGTGCGGACACGGAATCTAGTTCTGGCATCACA
>NW_021848739.1:7996-12045 GCF_003651465.1 Formica exsecta
TTACCACTTTATAGCATCTAGATTATTTTAGCGGCACCTTATCCAATTTTTCTCTTTTCAACAGGAAGGGTGGAAGAGGGTGGGCGACATATAGCGTACATCTCCCGGTTTTCCTCTAAGGGGGGCGATGGGGCGAAGTTGTATACCGCACAATATCTTTCGGTTTTCCGTAAGGGGGAGGGGAGGCTGGGGGACTTATGCCTAGACGCATCTCCAGTCTCGACGGTCGCCATTTTGTCGGTTGCCGTCACGTTTGCTTTCCGTCAGACATCTTGTCCGCTTTCTCCCACGCACTATTTTTGGCACGTTTTTTCATCCCACTTTAAATCGACGGAACCGACGGAACCAATCGGAGGACTGGGCACTATGGGGAGAACCAATCGGACCGTCAGGACCCCTATCTTAGCGGTGGACTACTCTCCACACAAATACTATGTTTAACTTCTATTCTAATAAGTTTTCAGCTAGCCCAGCATACTAGGACCCTGTTTGGAGAGGTGGAGGACCCAGGTTCGAGCCCAAGCATGTTCACGCAACCGGAAAAAATAAAAAAATAAAAAAATTTAAAAGGAAATAAATTTAAAGGGTAAAAAATGTTTAAAAATTTTAAAAGGAAAGTTGTCTCGTAGACGTCCACAAATCCCCTCCATTCTTTTTTTCCACAGACACCTTTAGGGGGGAGGGCCCCAGACAGTCACAGCAGGGGGTCGGCGCCAGTGGCTGAGGAGTGGGGGTTTGTTTTGACGCCCCATAGTGCCCACTATCTACTGAGATACTTAATTATTCGATTTCGTATTTTGCGGTAATTGTCGAAATGTACCGCGATGGATCGCAAAATTCAAATGGCTCTGTATTTTTCGCGTTTGTCATTTTTTTGTTTCAAAGTAAATATCTCGAGAAAAATTATAACAAGTATCGCATCAAGTGTTCATCCTCAACGTAAGTATATATAAAATTTCATTATTATATGCCAATATTACGATTTCGGTATTTACGATCCGTTATATCATGTCATCCTCTGTACGACGAGAACGTCGAAACCGTCACCATATATTTCAAGGTATACATAAAAGTGTATAGAGTATATGGTATGATAAATTAATTATTTCTTTGGCGTGAAATGGATGAATATCTCTTCGCACGGTCGATAAGTGATAGTGAGCCCGTATTGAACTGTATCCATTGCTTTTACACTTTTCACTCTCCACTTTCTCAAAATGGCTGTTAATACCGCTTTCTCTTCGAGTAAAGCAAATTTCTGGCCGATACAGTTTCTTGGTCCAGCGTTGAATGGAACGTAGGCATATGGATTTCTATGTTTCGAATTATCCGGAAGAAAGCGATCTGGATCGAACTTTTTTGGATCTGACCAAATTTCTGGATTTGTATGCGTTAATGAGATTCCCAATATGACTGTAGCATCTTTCGGAAGCATATAATCGGCTGAAATAAAACACATTGTTATAGACTGTATTCTGTCACACATAAAACTTTATATTGATAAACTTATTTAATATATATAAATATAAATAATGTTCTATTCTAAAATTTATAAATGCTTCTCCCTTATAATTTAAGGTTTTTGTAAAACCCACAATAATATAATATCAAATCTATATTAGACAATCTCTATATGATAATTCATGATAAAATTCTATTTGTATTAAAAACAATTGACGAATTCACACTCACGCAAGGCATAAAAAAATAAATAAAATTTTATCTTAGATTTTATCACAAATTGGAGGCTATCTAAAATGGATTTTAAAGTATTGGTCTTTTGCCAAATCGTTTTCTTTAGTCTTTAATAAATAAGAAAAAGATATCTCTCTAAACAGAAATACATTCTTTTCATCATTTAAGTAAAAATATTACCGTTTCATTGAGAATATTTTCAAATTTACAGATACATGTAAATATCTTAAGATTTTTTTTATTTTGATATTAAAAATTCTGTCATACCTATTTTTACATCTTCTGCTAATTTCCTTGTGATTATGGGTACACTTGGGGACATTCTGAGCGTTTCTTTTATGATCCTCTCAAGATACTTTAACTGCGACAGCTCCTTTACGCTGGCTGGTGTCTTTGAATCTCTGAAAACTTCCTCAAGTTCTTAATGAACTTTTTCTTGATACTCGAGATTATTGCCCAAAAGGACTTGTCCGCTTTCTCCCACGCACTATTTTTGGCACGTTTTTTCATCCCACTTTAAATCGACGGAACCGACGGAACCAATCGGAGGACTGGGCACTATGGGGAGAACCAATCGGACCGTCAGGACCCCTATCTTAGCGGTGGACTACTCTCCACACAAATACTATGTTTAACTTCTATTCTAATAAGTTTTCAGCTAGCCCAGCATACTAGGACCCTGTTTGGAGAGGTGGAGGACCCAGGTTCGAGCCCAAGCATGTTCACGCAACCGGAAAAAATAAAAAAATAAAAAAATTTAAAAGGAAATAAATTTAAAGGGTAAAAAATGTTTAAAAATTTTAAAAGGAAAGTTGTCTCGTAGACGTCCACAAATCCCCTCCATTCTTTTTTTCCACAGACACCTTTAGGGGGGAGGGCCCCAGACAGTCACAGCAGGGGGTCGGCGCCAGTGGCTGAGGAGTGGGGGTTTGTTTTGACGCCCCATAGTGCCCACTATCTACTGAGATACTTAATTATTCGATTTCGTATTTTGCGGTAATTGTCGAAATGTACCGCGATGGATCGCAAAATTCAAATGGCTCTGTATTTTTCGCGTTTGTCATTTTTTTGTTTCAAAGTAAATATCTCGAGAAAAATTATAACAAGTATCGCATCAAGTGTTCATCCTCAACGTAAGTATATATAAAATTTCATTATTATATGCCAATATTACGATTTCGGTATTTACGATCCGTTATATCATGTCATCCTCTGTACGACGAGAACGTCGAAACCGTCACCATATATTTCAAGGTATACATAAAAGTGTATAGAGTATATGGTATGATAAATTAATTATTTCTTTGGCGTGAAATGGATGAATATCTCTTCGCACGGTCGATAAGTGATAGTGAGCCCGTATTGAACTGTATCCATTGCTTTTACACTTTTCACTCTCCACTTTCTCAAAATGGCTGTTAATACCGCTTTCTCTTCGAGTAAAGCAAATTTCTGGCCGATACAGTTTCTTGGTCCAGCGTTGAATGGAACGTAGGCATATGGATTTCTATGTTTCGAATTATCCGGAAGAAAGCGATCTGGATCGAACTTTTTTGGATCTGACCAAATTTCTGGATTTGTATGCGTTAATGAGATTCCCAATATGACTGTAGCATCTTTCGGAAGCATATAATCGGCTGAAATAAAACACATTGTTATAGACTGTATTCTGTCACACATAAAACTTTATATTGATAAACTTATTTAATATATATAAATATAAATAATGTTCTATTCTAAAATTTATAAATGCTTCTCCCTTATAATTTAAGGTTTTTGTAAAACCCACAATAATATAATATCAAATCTATATTAGACAATCTCTATATGATAATTCATGATAAAATTCTATTTGTATTAAAAACAATTGACGAATTCACACTCACGCAAGGCATAAAAAAATAAATAAAATTTTATCTTAGATTTTATCACAAATTGGAGGCTATCTAAAATGGATTTTAAAGTATTGGTCTTTTGCCAAATCGTTTTCTTTAGTCTTTAATAAATAAGAAAAAGATATCTCTCTAAACAGAAATACATTCTTTTCATCATTTAAGTAAAAATATTACCGTTTCATTGAGAATATTTTCAAATTTACAGATACATGTAAATATCTTAAGATTTTTTTTATTTTGATATTAAAAATTCTGTCATACCTATTTTTACATCTTCTGCTAATTTCCTTGTGATTATGGGTACACTTGGGGACATTCTGAGCGTTTCTTTTATGATCCTCTCAAGATACTTTAACTGCGACAGCTCCTTTACGCTGGCTGGTGTCTTTGAATCTCTGAAAACTTCCTCAAGTTCTTAATGAACTTTTTCTTGATACTCGAGATTATTGCCCAAAAGGA
>NW_021848739.1:12060-15432 GCF_003651465.1 Formica exsecta
AGCGTCCAAGTTACCAAGTTATCAGTTGTATCATGACCCTGTATCATTATATATCTTTACAATTTTATAACACTCAGTTATAATAACATTACCGAGTCTGATAGTCTGATAATTTATGTTAAACTTCAAAGATTTTTCTCTCACCTCGAACATAAATGTGTCGACTTGTGCCCTCAATTCATCATCAGTTAACGGAGTTTCGTCCTTCTCATTCTGATCTAGTAACAGATCCAGAAAAGCTTTCCTCCTTCGCTTACCTATCGAAATAAATTTCATGAAAATAATTTTAAAAATATTTACACAAGCCATCAAAGCATATGTATAACGATAATTTAATAATTTAATAATCATACCTATATCAAGTTCGTCATCCTCGTTTTCCGATTTGGTAGACCTGTTTCCCGATTGTCGTGCGATCTTCTTCTTACGTATCACCTGAAATTTATCATTTATTCGTTGTAAGCTTGTTGAATTTATCCCAATAAAAATTGTGTAAACAATTAATTTAATAAAATTCTGCCGATATCTTAATACATTATGTATTAAGTGTATTATGTATTAAATGTATCATTAGCGTTACTTTTTGCGCGTACCTCTTTCGTAAATTTATGTATTTTGCTAAGTTCTGAATTATATTTTCTTCCTGAAGGCACTAAGTTATACAACCAATCTGACCAAAGCCACGGTTGACAAAATCGGTCGGCTATTAATTTAGAACTTCTAAAAATACGATCAAAACGTTAAACTGATATAATAACATATTAATGCTATTAAGTATATTAAATATAAATTAATCAAACAAATTCTGTTGTTAATTCTTAAACAGATCTTCTTAATAAGTCATTAATGCTGTTAACTATTTTATTACTAACAAAATAATGTAACTCGTGACTTTTCGAACCTATGTATTGTTGTGGTATACTCGGTTTCAACTTCTTGAGCATGTATATCCACACCCATTGCCGTCTCTGCAAAATAATTATTTATTATTATTATCGCCATAACTTGCTTGTCAATGTATGCTATATTCTTTACAAATTCCATAAAAGAATAAAATTAATACTTATAACTCTCGAAAATAATATTGAGTCAAATAATTAATTTTTATATACCGAAACTGATATAAAATTTTGCTTATATTTAAATATCTACGAGAATAAGTCATATATTTATTCTCATAATTATATAAAAAATGTCACGTAAGATTTGATTTCTGCGTTGGTATACATATACAATGTCGGAAATCGAGATCATCGAAATTATACTAACAGAATAGAATGATCTTGTGTGCCGATTAAATTTGACTGTAGAGAATAAATTCAATGTTAAAGCAAAATCATCTATTTCTCTAGCAAACATATTTTTAAGTGTTGATTTAATAGCGAAATAAATGAATAAATAAATAAATAGGCAATCAATTTATTATTATAACGAAAGAACTTATATATTGGTTCAGCAAAATTAAAATTTATAGTACTTGACAGATCTTTTTATTATTCATATCATGTAACTGAAAATTTGTTATTGCAGCACAAAATATACTGTGTCAGCGATACTTTTGTCTACAAGACATATTATATATTATAATGATGTGATATATATATATGTTTATTACCACATATAATGTCGAGAGCAACATTGTTAGCGAACGGAAAAATATTGATAGCTTTTCCTGTGTTCTTTGCTATTTCTCTCTCAAGACATTTTGTCAGAATCTCTGCTTTTTCGGATATAACCACGGCAAATTGGTCCAATATACTAAAATGGAACGTCGGCCCGATGAGTTTTCTATCATGATTCCATTGTTTTCCTGAAGCAGTTCAATCAACAATACATTTACGTCTTAAAAAAATTGTACGAGACATAAAGAATATAAGTGCGCAAAAATTAGTATAAAAATGAAAAAGAACATTTTATTATACAATTTTATATTTTATTTTAGTTTTGTTTTTTTTTTGCATATCGCTACCAAATATTTGTAGTGTAAAGAAAATTCCACAAACAACTGACTAACGTTTTAAAGCGTGCCAATTAATATGAATAATTAATAATATGTAAAATCAGTTACACAAGTAATCACACAAAGATAAGAACACGAAAAAAATATCTCATTTTTTGTTAGGTGTAAATATATACAAAAATTTACGTAGTTGCATTAGAGTGAAATTTTACTCTTCTGTTTTCTTGTAATTTGTTCTAAATGCTTTCGCGAATAACCATATATCAAAAACGCATAATCTGGTATAAGCTGCAATGTACTTTTCATCTTTAATGAAGTATTAAAAATAGTTGTAAAAGAGTTTATGCGTTTACCTGTAGAAAGTAAAAGCCCTTTGCCTAACCAAGATTCCATCAAATGATAAGGAAATCCTTTCTCGATATTTACGGTGCTGGGTAAAATAATCTGTAAAAATGTGTTTAAAAAGAATATAACCGTGCGCGTAATAATTTATCACATTTATGTTAAATAGGATATCTTTTTTCATATTTCTAATTTTTTCAAAAACAGAGTTTCATATGCAAAACTTTTATTCCATATTTACGATTTATTTTTTCATGTATCGTTAATTACATTTTTCCTGATGTACCAGTAGAAAAAGACATTCTATTTTATCATTTTTATTTATATTCTAAATATGAAACCGATAATTGACTAGATCGTTGAATTAACTTGGAATATATAATTGAGGAATATAAGGTTTACCGTGAAATATCTCACTCGAGAGGCGATTCAGTTTTTTTAATGACGCAGATATAATATAGTAGATGCAAGAATATATATATAATTTAAGGTTTTTGTAAAACCCACAATAATATAATATCAAATCTATATTAGACAATCTCTATATGATAATTCATGATAAAATTCTATTTGTATTAAAAACAATTGAAGAATTCACACTCACGCAAGGCATAAAAAAATAAATAAAATTTTATCTTAGATTTTATCACAAATTGGAGGCTATCTAAAATGGATTTTAAAGTATTGGTCTTTTGCCAAATCGTTTTCTTTAGTCTTTAATAAATAAGAAAAAGATATCTCTCTAAACAGAAATACATTCTTTTCATCATTTAAGTAAAAATATTACCGTTTCATTGAGAATATTTTCAAATTTACAGATACATGTAAATATCTTAAGATTTTTTTTATTTTGATATTAAAAATTCTGTCATACCTATTTTTACATCTTCTGCTAATTTCCTTGTGATTATGGGTACACTTGGGGACATTCTGAGCGTTTCTTTTATGATCCTCTCAAGATACTTTAACTGCGACAGCTCCTTTACGCTGGCTGGTGTCTTTGAATCTCTGAAAACTTCCTCAAGTTCTTAATGAACTTTTTCTTGATACTCGAGATTATTGCCCAAAAG
>NW_021848739.1:18126-19128 GCF_003651465.1 Formica exsecta
TTGCAGAAATCCTGCAATGCCTTCTCAAACTCGTCTAATTCGGAAGGAGAAGGAGGGGGTGAATTATCAAGGATGATCGTTGACAACGAGGAGAACGATCGGGGGGAAAGCGGCAGTTCGGGAGAAGGTGGTTCCGAAGGATATATTGGAGAGTAACTAGGGGAGTAACTCGGGGAGTAGTGATAGGGGGAAAGAGGAAGGGTTGTGTGTTCAGTGGCTGTGTCTATGTGTGTTTTTACTGAGTAATCACTATTATTACTACTGGCTATGGTTAATTTTAAGTCTATAAAAGTTCGCGTATTCTGATTCGCGGAACGGACCTTTGCAGTGGCGAGTTGGAATTCGTAATTTTTTCCCGATCTGGTTCTCACTATGGAACCAGTGACAACGCTATTTATTGCGGGAATAAAAATGTAATTAAACTGAGTTATTAGAGACTTACTCTTGTTGCTGATTTTTGATTAGTAGGTTAAATAGATTGCCAAAACTTGTCGTCCTTTGTTAGTATGTAACGCTGTGCGGATGCCGGGTTGGGCTGAAGACGACGCCAAGACGAGGACACTGATATTGAACTGGTCACTCTTTTTCTAATTGCAAGTTTTGGTTTTATGCGCGCACACGAGACAGATTGCCCGGTACTGATTGATGTTGAAAGAATGAATGAATAATGAGTTGTTGAGTCTTACGAGTTCTTTCTTTTATAATTCCCTTTTTGAGGGCGTCTTCTAATTTTTAGAGTGGGATCTTCCAAAAACTTTAACGAATTGAAATTATGCAAAAGTAGGGATTCTTCAAGATTTTAACGAATTAGAATCGTGCCAATGTCCTTATTCGGCAGGGGGTGTCTCCTATTTTCATATTTTTACCCGTGCTGATCGTCGGTTGGTGAGTTTGATATTAGTTGAGAAATTCTTTAAACATTAGCCTTTCCGGGGGACTCTCGCGCACATGATCTGATTAGAAAAGGGTGTTACTTCCTTATAATTATTTTTGTCAACGTTG
>NW_021848739.1:19579-25991 GCF_003651465.1 Formica exsecta
GAGTTATTTTATATCTTAATCTGACATATTTTGATATAAAAAATAAAATATCTCGTAAAATATTTAGTTTTCGATAATCTTACCGTAATACTTTTATGTACAGAATAATGAGACAAATCAATTAGTGTAAAGAAAAAAACAAATAATTGTTTTAAACAATACTAATTGATTTGTCTCATTATTCTGTACATAAAAGTATTACGGTAAGATTATCGAAAACTAAATATTTTACGAGATATTTTAATTTTTACATAATTAATGAAAACATAATTTTAAGCTCACTTATCTTAGTTTTTAACAATATACATGTTTCTTTAAAATAAAATTTTTTTAAAAATAAAAGTTAATATTTTATTCAAAATGTTATTCTTCTTTTATTTTAACGTTTTGCTGTAATATTTTTACCATATTTTCTTAATATGTATGAATAATAGGAAAAGAAACCCAACAATTATCAAAAGGAAACAATTCACTTTGCAAGTATATCATGAAAAGGCCATATATCAGATTCATGTGTTAAATTTTTTACAACATAAATATTTAATTCTTTTGAATCTAGGGGATACTTATACAGAGAATCGTAAGATGTGAAGTATTTTCCAACAACAAATATTTCTTGTAGACTTATAACATTTTGCATTTGAATGAGCATATTATTTTTCATTAAACAATACGAATTTGCACTTGAATAAAAATGTGTGGTAATAGTAAAATCTCCATGTTTAAATTTTTTAAATTGCTTACAGAAAACGCTTCTAAATTTTTCAGATAATGGACTCAAATTATCTTCTACAGCATGAATAAACTGTTTTTTTATGATAGGTAAATTATTCTCTAATGCTGCATTCATTTCGTCTAATCTACGACCAATTTGTTGCAAAGTGTAATTAGGAGGTTTTATTAAATTTTTAATCTGGCCAAGATAATTCTCGAACGGAAAACATGAAAATAAATCTAATGGCCCATAAATCTGCACATCATCAGCTAAATGACATAATATGTGTACATTATAGATTAAGAATTCTTGGCCGTATAATTGTTCACAATGTTTAACAAACATATTCAACAGTTCTTGTGGAAATGCACAACTAAATTTTGATATAAATTTTGCAGATATTAAAATTGATATCGCAGTATCAAAAAGTAAATAATTCTCATAAACGGCTGTATCGACTATATTTTTTAGTACAAGAGATCCTAAATATAATAAAAACGTACGGAACTCTGTCGCTTTTCACCTTGGAAGCTCATGAAGTGTTTTGGGTTTTCTATTAAATTCTAACGGTATATATGACTTTAAGGATTCTAAGTGCTCTGATAAAATATTCACCTTACGACCAGATAATCGCGTTGCCAACGCACCACTTATCCAAAAATTTAATAATTTTCGCATTACTCCTAAGCAATAAGCATGCATATAATCAATTGGAAAAACAATGACCATTCCGATTCCTAATTTAACTAAAGGAGAGATTCCGATATGGTGATCCTCATCTTGTTGGTTAACAAAAGAAACATTTGTTCTTTTCGGTGCAGATATATCTTTAAGTACAACTCGATTTTGTATATACTGTCCTCGTATCACACATTTTTTGCAACATGAATAGCCAGTGTGGCGATGAAAAGTCAATCGCACAAACGCGTAATCTGGCAAGCGGCCGCGCCGATAGTACGGGCGCCGCCGCACCGTCGTCCAAACCGAGAGTCGTACGTGTCATCTCCGGCCCCCATCTGCCTTGGCTCAAGGTAAAACGACGCAGCTCCAGCACCGGGCGTGCTCACACCAAGCACCCCCGAATAGCCAGAGACACGGAAATAACGAGGCCACGGAACAAGGAGGCGCTCGGACGGAAGCCTGTGCCTGCCACTGAGGCAGCGTTAGAGTTGCATCCGACCTGGCCTATAATCCTCTCGTCCTCCGACGAGAGTCGCGGGCGACCAAGGACACAACAACCTAGGGAGCCTTCGCCTGAAGGGCAGATACCGTGGTGGATGCTGATCTGGGACGCTCCCAAATCTCGCTCCGTGGAATCTCAGATGGAGGAGTTACCGGCCGCGTGCACCCAGGGGACTCAGACCAACGAGCGCGTGGTCTCATATCGGGCTCAATCAACGCAGACAAGGAAGCGAGGAGGCCAACGTCGTTACGTTCCAATCGACTACTTTTCTCGAATGTAGAATTTTAAAAGAAATTTAGCCAACATGATTTGTACCATAAAACTATAGTATTTACTGCCGAAAACCTAAGCGATTCCCTGCACATTTCTGCCTCTAAGCGAACGATACAATAGTAGTAATAAACTACAAAGTAGTGACCCCGATGTGATCATGGAAGGACAGGAACAGATCGCTCGCTTAGTGGTTAAAGCGCCCCCATTCTGGCCTGACGAACCCGAGTTATGGTTCGCACAATTAGAGAGCCAATTTACTCTCGGAGGTATAACACAAGACGCAACTAAATATTTTTACGTACTGACTCACCTAGAAACCAGATACGCTTGCGAGATCCGAGACATCGTTACGCAGCCCTCGGCTCAAGGAAAATATGATGCCGTTAAAAAAGCCCTAACACAGCGGCTGACAGCCACGCAGGAACAACGTATCTGTCAGCTACTAGAGCACGAAAAGCTCGGCGATAGAAAACCTTCACAATTCTTGCGGCATTTACAGACCCTCGCCAACAATAACGTCCCTGAGCAACTCCTACGTACCTTGTGGTTAGGTCGATTACCACAATAGGCGCAAGTTATCCTCGCAACCCGGACGGAAGATCGGTTAGAGGATGTCGCGGAACAAGCCGATAGGATCACGGAAGTAACTAGTATGATTATCGCGGCCGCCACGGCGGCACAACCGACGATGGAAGAACAAATTAAAGCATTGACACAGCAGGTCGAGAGGTTGACCACCCAAATCCGAGAACGACATAGTCGCTCAAGAAGCCGAGCTAGGAATCAAGCTGCTAGAGATAGGTCCGCGAGTCGAATACATAAATGAAGAGAGGCAAACAGAGACGACGGACAATGCTTCTACCACCAACGGTTCGGGGAGGAAGCGAAGAAATGCCGTCAACCATGCACTTACAAGAAGGAAAACACGGAGGGCAGTCGTTGATGGCGGCCAGCGACCCCGACCCAAGACCCCGCCGCCTCATAATGACCGACAAAAAAACTAAAACCCCGTACCTAATAGATACCGGATCCGACGTTTGTGTATATCCTCGAAGCATGGTCAAAAGCTTACAATGGGCAGATACATACCAATTTTATGCGGCAAACGGATCCGTAATTCGCACTTACGGACAAATAACGCTGGAACCAGACTTCGATTTAAGAAGAAAGTTCCTGTGGAGATTTACAATAGCTGAAGTAACCCAACCGATAATCGGCGCCGAATTCCTATCTTATTTCCACCTGATCCCAGACCTACGAGAGGGACGGTTGATCGACGGAAAAACCGGGTTATCTACAGAATAGTCTCGAAATACTACGAAAGGGGAAGGCATCAAGGCAGTCGCGAGCCATACGAACTACCATGAGCTCCTTACCGAATTCCCTGAAATATTAAAACCACTAGGAGCTAGGAAAGAGGTATCCCATTTCACAAGGCGTCATATTCAGACAATGCCCGGACCACCTGAAGGATGTCGCCCCCGCCGACTCGCTCCTGACAAACTAAAGGCAGCGAGAGCCGAGTTCGAACTTTTGCAACAGGAAGGAGTGATCCAGCCATCAAAGAGTCCATGGGTCGCGCCCCTACACATGGCGCCTAAGAAGGAGAATTCTTGGCGCCCATGCGGGGATTACCGCAAGCTAAATGCACGAACCGTACCAGACCGGTATCCGATTCCGCATATAGAGGATTTCACGCAAAACCTGGAAAGGAGGAAGGTATTCTCAACGATAGATTTGGTGAGAGCGTACAACCAAATCCCGATTCACCCAGAAGACATCCCAAAAACAGCTATTACAACACCGTTCGGATTGTTTGAATATAGGTATATGCCATTCGGACTACGAAACGCAGCACAGACATTTCAGCATTTTATCAACGAAGTATTGTATGGCCTAGATTTTTGCTACGCCTACATTGACAATATCCTGGTGGCATCCAAGTCAAGGGAAGAACACGAAGAACACCTACGAAAGCTGTTCCGACGACTAAACGACTATGGGTTAAGAATAAACTCGGCGAAATGTATCTTCGGAGAAGAACAGGCCAAGTTTCTGGGATATGTAGTAACGAAAGAAGGAACGAAGTCCTTACCAGAGAAAGTCCAGGCAATACGAGAATTCCCGAAACCAACAACGGTAAAGCAGATGCGCCAGTTCTTGGGGATGTTGAATTTTTATAGAAGATTCATCCTCGGAGCAGCCATGGACCAAGCCATGTTGAACGACACACTAGCGGGCCCAAAGAAGAAAGGGAAGTCGCCGATCCAGTGGACAATGGAGCTGGATGAAGCCTTCGAGAGAACCAAAAGTAGCCTCTCACGGGCCACCTTACTAGCACACCCCGACCCACGGAGCAAGCTAGCCGTTACGACGGACGCCTCGGATAGTGCTATCGGCGCAGTAGTTCAACAAAAAAGAGGGGAAGACTGGCAACCGCTAGCATTTATGAGCAAAAAATTGAGCCCCACACAAAGAAAATACAGCCCCTACGACAGGGAGCTGTTAGCCATACGCCTTCGAACAGGACCCACTACGAAGCTCTCCACGACAGTCGCGGCACCTAGAATTTATAGCACAATTCACAACGGACGTCCAACATATCTCAGGAAAAGAAAATGTGGTGGCGAATGCGCTATCAAGGGTGGAAGGCATTCAGGAAACAATTAACTTCGAAAAGTTAGCAGAATCACAGAAGAGTGACGAGGAACTGCAGCAAGTCCTGCAATCGGAGACAGCATTGAAATTAAAAGAAGTACCGATCCCAGGGACGAAGGTTACTCTCTATTGCGACATAGACGCACAGACCCCACGACCCTTCGTGACACAACCATATCGTAAGAGAGTGTTTCAGTCGTTGCATGGTTTATCACACCCTGGAGTAAAAACTACAGGAAAGCTAATTACGCAGCGTTACATATGGCCCGGGATACAAAGAGATTGCCGGAAGTGGGCACAAGCGTGCCTGCAATGCCAACAAGCGAAAATAACAAGGCATAACAAGGCACAAATAGGGACTTTCCGAACGCTGACTGTAGGGCCAATGCCAATGTCAAAAGGATACAGATACTGCCTGACGTTAATAGATCGTTTTTCAAGATGGCCGGAAGCAATACCGGTCCCGGATATAACGGCATAGCAAGCAACATCTTCGCCAATTGGATGGCAAGATTCGGAGTCCCAAAGCACGTAACCACGGATCAGGGGCGACAGTTCGAAGCCGACCTGTTCAGACGGCTAACACAACTCACGGGGACAAAGCATTATAAGACAACAGCATACCATCTAGCGGCCAACGACATGGTCGAACGATTCCACCGTCAACTAAAAACTTCCATTAAGTGTCATCAAACGGAGAAATGGGTCGAGATTCTACCCGTAGTACTAATGGGCATTCGTGCTGCTTGGAAAGAAGATCTACAAGCAACAGCAGCCGAAATGATATACGGAGAGCCAATCAGGCTACCCGGGTAATTTCTGCAGCAAAGCAATGAACAAGACATAGCAGATAAAGCCGAAGACATGCTGAGGCAGCTCAAGAAAAATCTACAAGACTTAAGACCACAAAAAATAAAAAAATACGGACAGGCAACACCCTTTATTTTCCAAAACATGGAAACAGCATCCCACGCCTTCCTACGTAGAGAACTAATGGGAGAAGCCCTGCAGCCGCCGTATGAAGGACCCTTCGAAATAATTAAGAGAAGAGAAAAAGTAATTACCTTGCGCAAAAGTGGTAAAGACATCAACGTCTCAATAGACAGAGTAAAACCAGCATATACTCTGCAAGAAAGCGACAGAGATGAAAAACAAGAAGCAACACGACATGAACAATCTGAAAAAGAACAGAGGGCGCGGAGCGGACGAACCTCACGCTCGCCAGTTTGTTTTCAAATCCCGTAAACCATAATACAGCGAAGGGGGTCCTGTGGCGATGAAAAGTCAATCGCACAAACGCGTAATCTGGCAAGCGGCCGCGCCGATAGTACGCGCCAAGCTAGCTTACCCGTAAGCCAAAAGACGCTCAGGCGGCTATATACGCCTCACGCGTCTAGTACCGGGCACCTCCGCTAGGCGTCACACGCCAAGTATGCTTTTCCGTGGGCCAAAGACGACCCATGGGAAAGATAAGCAAGCTCCCCGTGGAGTCGAGAGAGTTAATAATTAGCGCATTGTTCGCTGTCCTACGATTCAACACGGCGCCTAGTCGCCAGGATTACTTTCTACGAAGAGATCGAGAG
>NW_021848739.1:36895-38527 GCF_003651465.1 Formica exsecta
TATCTTAGTTTTTAACAATATACATGTTTCTTTAAAATAAAATTTTTTTAAAAATAAAAGTTAATATTTTATTCAAAATGTTATTCTTCTTTTATTTTAACGTTTTGCTGTAATATTTTTACCATATTTTCTTAATATGTATGAATAATAGGAAAAGAAACCCAACAATTATCAAAAGGAAACAATTCACTTTGCAAGTATATCATGAAAAGGCCATATATCAGATTCATGTGTTAAATTTTTTACAACATAAATATTTAATTCTTTTGAATCTAGGGGATACTTCTACAGAGAATCGTAAGATGTGAAGTATTTTCCAACAACAAATATTTCTTGTAGACTTATAACATTTTGCATTTGAATGAGCATATTATTTTTCATTAAACAATACGAATTTGCACTTGAATAAAAATGTGTGGTAATAGTAAAATCTCCATGTTTAAATTTTTTAAATTGCTTACAGAAAACGCTTCTAAATTTTTCAGATAATGGACTCAAATTATCTTCTACAGCATGAATAAACTGTTTTTCTATGATAGGTAAATTATTCTCTAATGCTGCATTCATTTCGTCTAATCTACGACCAATTTGTTGCAAAGTGTAATTAGGAGGTTTTATTAAATTTTTAATCTGGCCAAGATAATTCTCGAACGGAAAACATGAAAATAAATCTAATGGCCCATAAATCTGCACATCATCAGCTAAATGACATAATATGTGTACATTATAGATTAAGAATTCTTGGCCGTATAATTGTTCACAATGTTTAACAAACATATTCAACAGTTCTTGTGGAAATGCACAACTAAATTTTGATATAAATTTTGCAGATATTAAAATTGATATCGCAGTATCAAAAAGTAAATAATTCTCATAAACGGCTGTATCGACTATATTTTTTAGTACAAGAGATCCTAAATATAATAAAAACGTACGGAACTCTGTCGCTTTTCACCTTGGAAGCTCATGAAGTGTTTTGGGTTTTCTATTAAATTCTAACGGTATATATGACTTTAAGGATTCTAAGTGCTCTGATAAAATATTCACCTTACGACCAGATAATCGCGTTGCCAACGCACCACTTATCCAAAAATTTAATAATTTTCGCATTACTCCTAAGCAATAAGCATGCATATAATCAATTGGAAAAACAATGACCATTCCGATTCCTAATTTAACTAAAGGAGAGATTCCGATATGGTGATCCTCATCTTGTTGGTTAACAAAAGAAACATTTGTTCTTTTCGGTGCAGATATATCTTTAAGTACAACTCGATTTTGTATATACTGTCCTCGTATCACACATTTTTTGCAACATGAATAGCCAGTGTGGCGATGAAAAGTCAATCGCACAAACGCGTAATCTGGCAAGCGGCCGCGCCGATAGTACGGGCGCCGCCGCACCGTCGTCCAAACCGAGAGTCGTACGTGTCATCTCCGGCCCCCATCTGCTTCGGCTCAAGGTAAAACGACGCAGCACCAGCACCGGGCGTGCTCACACCAAGCACCCCCGAATAGCTAGAGACACGGAAATAACGAGGCCACGGAACAAGGAGGCGCTCGGACGGAAGTCTGTGCCTGCCACTGAGGCAGCGTTAGAGTTGCATCCGACCTCGCCTATAATCCTCTCGT
>NW_021848740.1:0-3828 GCF_003651465.1 Formica exsecta
TGTCCAATATAGAACTCAACTTATCTTTGGTTTATTAAAGTCAATCTTTTGTCGCAGGTAAATTACTTTTTGGTTATTAATTCGTCGAGTGTCGCATATAATAATTTAAATTATATTCATCTCGATAATATTCTTTTATTTTGTCATTTGAATAAATTTGAAAATACAACGTCAGTATAGAAGTTTTATTTTTTGGTTTTTTTGTTATTTTGTTCAATTTTTATTTCTAATTTTACTTGTAATTTTTTTATTTTCTGTATTTCCGGGAAGGCCATACTTTTTTAAATCATGGTATTTTCCTATTTATTTATATCCTGTTTTATAGCGTCCTCCGGCAAGAAGAATAGTGAGAAACACATATATTATAACAATTATATAACATTGGAATAAAAAATTAAAATAACTAGTATAGCTAGTATATTATATAGCAACAATAAACAGATAATATATAACAATTATATAATAAAAATATAACGCTGTTATTTTAATTTTTGACTCGAATGTTATATAATTGTTATAATATGAGTTGCTGGGAAGAAACAGTTAAAAATATATAAATTCTTACATATTGATATTCGACTGTGTTTATCGACCAGCAATACATCATTAGCAATTTTAGAATTTACAAACATGACATTATGTACTTATTGTAATGTCAGGTCAAGTCAACACATCCGATAGCGTTGTCAGTTTTCGGTGGTCTGTCCGAACGATAAGATCGCGCGATTATATAGATAACTTTTAGCATTAGTAATCCTTGATAATATTCAATTAATAACTATACAGCTATCATTACAAAGAAATACTTTAATCAATATACAATATCAATATATAAGGTAAGTCACTATTTAAATTGTATATGTATTCTTTGTTTTTTAAAAAACAGATATATTTTGTGTATACAATTTTAAGACAAAGAATTAATATATCAAAACAAATTTTACGCTAGCAATTCTATATCATATTATCATATGCATTATTCTATACAAAACTACACACTAAAAATTTTTACTTACGGTTGAATGTTGAATTATATGCATATAATTTAATTGTATTTTCAATTGCTAATACTTTATCAAATTAATAAGTGTAAGGATCTGAGGAGGCTGGGTGCTTTTGATTTCCCGGAAATAAATGCTCGGCTTGTTTTCTTAGATATGTATGGGTTTTATTACTTCAATTCCCTGTACCCGGGGCTTGCTCCGAAGCTCCTCAATATGGCGCTCAATCTTTTTCGAATACTTGGCCACATGGCTTGCCGGCTTAACGTACTATGCTTATGTCGATCTCTCGTAAATCCTCAACTAATTAATTAATAAGCCGGAGGGGCCGAACCTGACCTCCGTCCGCGCTTTTAATCTTAAGCCCGACCTGGCTACTATTGTTACTAATATAAAATCGACTAGCTTCGCACCTCACTTGCCTCTCTTTCTCTGATACCCTCTCTTAACCCGCTCTAAGACTTTCTCACCGAATTTAAGACGTACTGCCTTCCTCGAGGCACGCGGGTACCTCGTTTTATACGCGTCGTTGGAGATTCGATATTTATCGAATCTCATCGTGGCGCGTTCATATTCGTCGCGCTTGGCAGTTCGATATCTCTCGAACCCGACGGATCTGCTTACCGGGTGTTCCGATTGAACACTCGTTAACGGGTGCTCCTAATCTTACCATCTATTCTTACGACCCTTACATAAGATTTTTGGATGTCATCTTGATATCATTTGATATTATTGTGATTTTCTGTTCTGCTTGGGAATATATATTTTAAAAAATCAAAAAATTATACAGTGATTAAAATGTGATTATCTTCTTTGTAAAAAAGACTTCATCATTATGATGTCATTTTGATATTATTGTGATTTTTTGTTCTGCTTGGGTTATGAATATACTCTCTCTCTCTCTCTCTCTCTCTCTCTCTCTCTCTATTTAAATTGTATATGTATTCTTTGTTTTTAAAAAAGGAGATATATTCTGTTTATACAATTTTAAGACAAAGAATTAATATATCAAAACAAATTTTACGCTAGCAATTCTATATCATATTATCATATGCATTATTCTATACAAAACTACACACTAAAAATTTTTACTTACGGTTGAATGTTGAATTATATGCATATAATTTAATTGTATTTTCAATTGCTAATACTTTATCAAATTAATAAGTGTAAGGATCTGAGGAGGCTGGGTGCTTTTGATTTCCCGGAAATAAATGCTCGGCTTGTTTTCTTAGATATGTATGGGTTTTATTACTTCAATTCCCTGTACCCGGGGCTTGCTCCGAAGCTCCTCAATATGGCGCTCAATCTTTTTCGAATACTTGGCCACGTGGCTTGCCGGCTTAACGTACTATGCTTATGTCGATCTCTCGTAAATCCTCAACTAATTAATTAATAAGCCGGAGGGGCCGAACCTGACCTCCGTCCGCGCTTTTAATCTTAAGCCCGACCTGGCTACTATTGTTACTAATATAAAATCGACTAGCTTCGCACCTCACTTGCCTCTCTTTCTCTGATACCCTCTCTTAACCCGCTCTAAGACTTTCTCACCGAATTTAAGACGTACTGCCTTCCTCGAGGCACGCGGCTACCTCGTTTTATATGCGTCGTTGGAGATTCGATATTTATCGAATCTCATCGTGGCGCGTTCCTATTCGTCGCGCTCGGCAGTTCGATATCTCTCGAACCTGACGGATCTGCTTACCGGGTGTTCCGATTGAACACTTGTTAATGGGTGCTCCTAATCTTACCATCTATTCTTACGACCCTTACATAAGATTTTTGGATGTCATCTTGATATCATTTGATATTATTGTGATTTTCTGTTCTGCTTGGGAATATATATTTTAAAAAATCAAAAAATTATACAGTGATTAAAATGTGATTATCTTCTTTGTAAAAAAGACTTCATCATTATGATGTCATTTTGATATTATTGTGATTTTTTGTTTTGCTTGGGTTATGAATATACTCTCTCTCTCTCTCTCTCTCTCTCTCTCTCTCTTGTTTTGCTTGGGTTATGAATATACTCTCTCTCTCTTCTGCTATAAAAGTACATAAAATACATATTTTGGTGACATCAAAAAATTTTCAACAATTACTTCCAGCACGACACTTATTGTTAGTGAAACTGTGTCGTGCTGATGATTTTTGGCCATTCTAACCATTGTTTTTGACAGTTCAATAAGAGTTCTATGCTTTAAAATTTTTATAAAGAGTTCAGCCCCTTAGTAATTTTTAAATCAATTTTTAACATTTTTTTGTGTTTCATCACGTATAATAATATTGAATAAAATTAACCTTGGTCGTAAAGATAAATAAGAAAAATGTATGGAATTGCAAATTATTTATCCATTTCTACGTATTTTTATAATCTATACAATTTTATAACATTTCAAAAAATTAATTCATCTATTATTCAATATCAATTTAAATAAGTTGCAATCACATACAATAAATATTTAATATAATATTTTTCCACTTTCACACACTACAATTATTTAAAAAAAAATTGAATAGAAATTTAAAAAATTTTTGGCACTTTAACTTCTTGTTTCAATTGACGAAATCAAAAATATAATTTTTGAAACCAACAACAAATAACCAGCAGAATGATTGCACGGCAGAATGATTAAACGGCAGAAATATATATTTTGTATATATTTTTAAAAAACTACACAGTATGTATATTTTTACAATATCTCGAATATCTCTCGATATCCAAGACAAATGTCGATAATCCCGAGAAAGTATAAATTTCCACAGAGACACGAAGATGTGTACGGAACTTTGGACGCCGGTCTAATCATGTACTTTTATATATATA
>NW_021848740.1:4159-13659 GCF_003651465.1 Formica exsecta
AACAGATCTTATTCAAATATGCAAATAGATTTTGATTATCAAACAATTTAGTGTTACAGTCTGTTATTAATCATTTTGCAGATCATTAATCATATTCTTAAATTCTGAACTTCATTTCGTCTTAATTTCAAACTAATTAATATTTGTACGGCAATTGGTATATTATTCTATTATCAACAGTATCAAATTTGACATTTTCTTATAAACACCAGAAAAATCAGTTCTCTTTTTTTAAAATAAATTTTCAAGATACTATTTTTTAAATATGAAATTTTAGATAAGACGATAGTAAAGTATTAAAAAAGAATATATTTATTATGATAGTAGAAATGAAATTCTGATAAACTTTTAAAAATTGAAGGAATAAGAAAATATGAAAGGAAAACTAAATGCTAGTACATACAAAAATATAAAATTATTTTATATAGAATATATACGAATAAAAATACATTTTTAATATAAAAATAAAAATCACATAAGTTTTTTATATTCAGTTGTGCTCCTATAAATTGGACAATGTACTTTTATTATTTCTGCATGTACCATATCACTTAACATATGTAATGCACAGTCGTAACAAAATATATGTCCACATTCTCCTGTACCAAATTTTTCCGTTGTCATAGTTTTGGTACATATTGCAAAGACTCGCTGTCATCTAACTTTATATGTTGCAGTTTACATTTTGTACGGTTGCAAACACTAGTTTTGAAGTCGCTACATATATTCTTGTTTTGTAATGTTCGTCCAACCTCTCTTTTAAGATGCTCCGTTGGATTTTCTGTTGTTTTATAGCGAAGTTGTTCCACGCTAGTGCAGTGCAGAAATGGACATATATCGTTGCGGCACGTAGTATTTTGAAATTTGAAGCAATATTTATAAGTGTGCACAAAATCGCAATCCAGATCAGAGCAGAAATTGTTTGCACACTTTTCAACAATTACTTTCCGCGAGCCATAATAAGACATGTTTCTTATTAGAAAAAGCAGTAGTAAACGACAACAGCAGTAAACGACAACAGCAAAATAGAACGACAATAGCAAAATGAACGAATTAATGAATATAATTTATTACATTATGACGAACGAATTGTAATAAGAGATTTAAAAATACATCTTTTATATAAAGGACTAGGGGTAATAACAAGAAAAAATAAATGCGCCTCTAATCATTTCTATTCAATTTCCATACACCGATTTAATCGAGCCATTTTGTAAAAAGATCGAGAAGAAGGAAAACGAGAGTGAAGGGTGCAATCTCGTGGAAGGCATGAACTGCAAAATAAATGCGCGCGTCTTCGAATTTTCAAGCCAGCTTTTGTCAAACCGGTCACGTAGGATACGAAACTCGGCATATGAACTATCGGCTGACATCAAGCAGCCCGCCAGGCACCCGTAACTCCCACCAAAATCACCCTTCCTCCCTCCTCCTATATATAGGCACACATAGATATACCTTTTACCCCGCAGCACTTTGCTCTCGAGGATATAAGCGGACGAAACGAGTTTCACCCTCAAAACGCTCGAGGATAAGAACGGGGCAGGCAAAGCGGTGCGATCCGCGATTTCACGTAACCGAGGAAACTTAAACGAGATAAGTCCCGTCGACCGATATTTCTCCGCAAGGAATGAGAATGCATAGCACCCGTGAAAAGTTATTCACGCGAGTCGCATCGCTAGATGTGACGAAAAATTGCGCGGTCGATTATAATTGAGTATTATTTAATAATAAAAACGCTAAAATATGATAAAAAATTATGATTTTTAAGATATCTGCTTTTGAGTGTATAATCTGCGACTTTTTTACAATAGTTTATTTGAAGTAAATTAGAAGATTTGAATATATACATGCTTAAAATCATAACTCGTAATATCTAGACAAGTTATGATTATGAAAAATCATTACTTGTGAAAAAAATTAAATTAATTTTCTTTTAAACTAAACACACATTTAAATATAAAATATAAAAATGCGTGAATTTATTTCACAATTCTAATTTTGAGAAGATTTCAGACTTCATTCTCTCTCTTTTTTATTTATATTTTCAAATATTATTTTCTTAGCTTAGTTTTTTTTACATAAAAAGCAGCAGAGAGCCGAAAATCTTTTCTACATGTTTTTGTTATGAAAAAATATCGATTCTGAAATCATTGAAATTTCAATTCAGTTCAAAAAAGCATTTCTACAAATGTTGCAACTTTGGCACCGAATCCTCAAATAAATCAGAACGTATGAGAGAGAAAGAAAGGTGTCAGGGTTTCAGATATTCGCGTGACAATGTCCGCATTTGGCAGTCGTTAGTAATCGAATCGAGGGATGGTCCATTTAAAGAGAAGGACAAAGATGGGAAAAAGAGAAAGAAATAGAGAAAAAGTCCCAGGCCCCAAGCTCATTTTGAAAAAGCTTTAATGCAATCTAGACTGGGATCAGTGCGCGTTTCGCTCGGTACATTCAACGATTTCTCGTTCTCCTCGTTGTCGTCATGGTCCTCGTCTTCGTCTCTGCATCCGTTTGACAGAAGCCGATGCATTCCGCGCGACATCGCGACTGTCCTCCTGCTCTGTGCTCGTCTTGTCTCGTCTCTCTTATTTATTGCTGCGGGATCCCGAGCGAGCCGGACAAACGGATCAATGGCCCGACGAAAGGGGTCTCTCCGCAAGTCTCCCGCGCGCCCCGACATTTGGCATGTACGTATTCAAATCAGTCTTTGCGACCATTCGTGATACGCTGCGGCAGACGCGGGGCTAGCGACTATCTCGCGACATTGATTGAATTAAAAATAGCTGGCAGGATTCCGCGCAGCCTACTCGATCATCGCGATTGCGCGTTATTCACGGGTCCCAATTACACCAGGCCGCTTCTGAAAATATCGTCCTCTCTAATATATTTTCTCATAAAAAAATAATTAGTCTGAGTAAAAGTCGCGTTGCTGTAATTCTTGATATAAATAAATTTCAAATTTTTCTAACAGAGATTACAATAAATTGAAAAAAGAATTTATATTTTTTTGAATATTTAAAACATTCTCAATATCGTATTTCTCACAAGAGAGAAATTTAAAAAACATGAATTTATGCAATAAATAAAATGAAAAGCATAAAAAAATAATTAAAGATAGATAAATAACGGACTGATAAGAGCCATGCGCAAAGTCATGAACGCAAATAAAAATCAAGAAGAAGTTAGAAATAATTAAATGTTGAACTTTAAAAGACGTTTTAGAACTTTAAAAGAGGTTCCACTTCGGGAAAATAAAATATTAAATAAAATATTTAAAATTCTTTTGTCTAATCATGTATATATATTCTATGAAAATATAAAAAAACGGTAATATGCGTACAACACAATATAAGCTTACCTCAACTTATTCCTTTTTTTCTCTACTAATTTTTTTGGGCGTTTCTTTATCCTTCTTTTTTAGACAATGATTTGTCATCAATATTATCAAGATGGGCATTATCATTAATTAGATCAGTATTATTCAGATCGTGATTTTCTTTTTCATTCTCATTCTTATCCTTCTTCTTTGATAGATTACCGGGCGGTAGGACAGCTATTTCTCCGACCGGTTTCTACAAGAAACTTTATTCAATCACACTTTACTTCATGCATCAAACATAAAGTCACTACTTTGCTAAAATAATATTAAAAATTACAGGAAAAGTCACATTTAAAGATGCAATACATACTCTATGCAAAACATATGGTCTTTTCAAAATATATGTATTTATCATAGTTTGTTATGTTAAATTTATCTCGAATATCATATATAGAAAATTTTTATTTAACAAATTGTTCGATTTTCTGTTTTAATTCTTGTGTTTCTATAATTAATTCGTCGTATTTTATTCCTACGTTTTGTATTTGGCCATTATAAAATTTTTGTGCTTCTATTGCACCATATGTCAAAGTATCTTTCTCATACATAATACGTTGTAATTGTTGCTCTTGAAAACAAATTTTATTTTGTAACTATTCGTTGTTACTCGCAAGACGATCTAAATCTTGGTTTTTTCGATTCAATTCCAAAATAAAATTATTTAGCTTTTCCATTAGATCAGAATCATTACAAAAATTGAGATATATTTTTTTCAAATCTCCTTCTACCGTTGGCCTTCTGCAGTCCGGACATGTTCCTGAACTTTACGAAAGCAGAATAATAGACAGAATAAATAACAGGTCTAGTTTATATTGTACAATAACTACCATAAAGTAATTTTATCCAAGTCTCATTAAAATTATAAATTCACATAATAATCAACACGACAAAAATAATTGTCTTTATTATCTACATGCTTGCATTGCTAATATTACTAAATGTTAAATAGATAACTAACACTTTATATTGATAGCTGTATAAATCTTTGTAAATACAAATTTAAAAAAAAGCAACATGCATTCGAAAAAACAAAACATCGAATGTGTGCGATATTACACATACAAAAAAATAGTATTGATAAATATAGGATACTCCCGGATTATATGGCCAAACTTGAAATATGAATGTAGGCCTTCAAAACAAAACAAAAAAATTTTCCTCTGTGGTATGCTCGCAAACGCTTCGTTCAAGAGATATTGACTTCTTAAGTTATAGAATTATAGAAATGAATAATGTCGAAATAATTTAGATTTATCCTTTTTATTGCTTTACAATAATCAAAATTTAATTATTAAATATTTTGTTCAAAATGATGGCCTTCAGCCCGGAGACAAGCATTGCACCTATCAATGAGTGAAAGAATGACTGATTGACATTGTGCTTTCTTACGTATTGTATTTATTACGTATTGTAACGTATGATCCTGGAATTTCTCCATCAGTAGTTGTATAAAAAACGGCAGCAACTTCATTAGTTTTCTGAGAATTATATCGACGTCGATCCATACCTGGTCTTAAAGTAAATAATAATTGTAATTCCGGTAATAATTCACCAGATTTTATTTCTAAACGCCGTTGATTTTCTAATTCCTCATTCATCATTTGATAAGATTGAGCAAATACATTAATTTCCCACATTATATGTTCAAGATTTTGTACAATTTTAAAATTTAATTATGAATTTTGATTAAGACGATGATCTGTCGCTTCATTTGAATCCACAATAAAAAGTTGACCATAAGTAAGACTTTCATTTTGTGCAGTATATAATGCTGTATTTATTGATAATAAATTTGCCCTTGTATTTTGAAATAATATTGACCGGGTCGTTTATCTTGACAGTTAATTAAATTAGCATTAAATGATGCAAATGAAAACGAGCTATTATAACTACGAATATATTGAAAAAAAATCATTATATTTTACATGACCATCGAATAAACTACGAATAAATTGAGGAAGTTCAGGCAATGGTTGCAAATACATTGCGCCGTGATTACAGCAATCGTGAAAAAAATTTCCTCTATTAGATATTCTTTCAGATGCAAAATGTTTTGCATTGCAATGAACACAAAACACATCCATAGAACCAATATAATATTCAATAATATTATTAATTAACATTGTATTATCATTATTTAAACAAAGCTGATTTTTCTGCCGTGATCGATAACGAGATTGACTTTCCGCGATATTTTAAATCAGTGCTCGGATTTAGTTGCACATTTCGGCCCGATTCCGTGGCTCACGCCTATTGCCCCCCCACTCACCGTTCATACGTTAGCGACGAGCGGCCAGATACGCGTAACTAAGGAGCGCGACGCTTTGTCTCAGAAGCGTCCGTATATAAGAATGTCCAAATATAATAGTAAGACAATACTTTTCTAAATGCACCGCGAAAATTCTCAAAGTGGGGGACAATAGACGTGAGCCACGGAATCGGGCCGAAATGTGCAACTAAATCCGAACACTGTTTTAAATCAATAAAAATCCTAACGCGATAATACTTAACGGGACATATATTGTGAGACGTGACTGTATTCTTTTGTTTTATTTTGAACATAAACATGTAACCATGGACATCAAAAATTGTAATTTAATCGTATAAACGGCACGAATTCGAAATTTTACTAGCACAAAATGCAACTAAATTATGACTATCAGAGATCATGTTAAAAGGAAAAATATGTCAAACGTCTTTGACAAAAGAGCGTTGAAAACGATGAAACAAAACCATTGAAATTCACCGCAATGTTTGTTTATTAAATGCTAAACATAGACAGATAATGTTTGAGAGCATTGCGATCGCCAAGTAAAACGTAGCCTAATTTGATTTATTTGGCGCAGAAGTTATTGTAATCAGTATCGGCATATTAATATATCTAAGTTATCAACAGTCCAAGTTCCTTTTCGAAGTTCTGTTAAGGCTATATTCTATTTGACGATATCAACGTTCATAAAATGATTTTATCCTTGTTCATTGAATGCTAAATAGACATACATCGGTAAATTAAAGATACACAAAGACTGAAAAAAAGCGACAGAATAGAACAGATTATAAAAGAAAGAAAAAACATAAGCAGAAGTAAGGAGAACATAATAGCATTAGAATAATGTAAGAATAAAACTAAGATCAGCAAAAGTTAATGAATTAGTGAAAGCAAGATAGTAATGATCGTTTGAACGAATTAAGAGATACTTGGAAGAAATCCACGCGATCGGAAAACTCATTAATCAGTAAACCTAGCCGATTTAAAGGCTTGAATTTACCGTAGGAAGTGCGATGTACCTTCTCATAAAAAATTAAGTTATTTCTGAGAGATCTCGCTGGGATATGCAATTTTACACATTCCAGTAACTCTGGGTAGATAATATGTCCATTAATCAACTTGTAAAATAACTGTAAATCCAAGTATCTCCTTCTATCTTCCAGCGATAACAACTTAAGCGTGTTTAATATAAAGTCATAAGAGTTCAAAAAGAGTTCAAAAGAATGTTGAAAACGATGAAACAAAACCATTGAAACTCACCGCAATGTTTGCTCATTAAATGCTAAACATAGACAGATAATGTTTAAAAGCGTTGTGATCGCCAAGTAAAACGTAGCTTAATCTGGCGCAGAAGTTATCATAATCAGTATCGGCGGTATATCTAATTTACCAACAGTCCAAGCTCATTCGTTCCTTTTGGCAGCTCTGTTAAGGCTATATTTTATTTGACGATATCAACGTTCGTAAAATGATTTTATCCTTGTTTATTGAATGTCAAACATAGACAGATAATGTTCGAAAGCGTTGCAATCGCTAAGTAAAATGTAGCTTAATCTGGTTCATCTGGCGTAGAAGTTATCATAATCAGAGAAAAGAATATAAAATAGAATAAGCAGAAGAAAATAAAAGAGATATAATATTAGCAGCTGTGGCATGTACTGTACTGCTTATATTATTTAAGTAATAAGATTTATATTCTCTTTTGAAACTATTTAATACTCTTTTAAAACAATGTAATTTTATTTTCAACTTCAATTGATAAATATTATATATGTATATTTTTTGCACTAATTTAATATAATGGCGTTTATCTTGCTATAAATAATAATGGCTTTGCATGACATTCGCGCGAATGACAATAATAATTAATTATCAAAATATGTGATATGAAGTCATTTTTCGAATTTCATTGATTGATCTTATATCGCCAGTCATACACAATATGCACATCGATAATATGAACTTAACTATTATTAAGATAATGATAAATAAGAATTCGGCCATGTGAAAACTTTTTTCATGTCTTTATTGTCATTGTCGTCATTTTCGTTGTCATAATCATTGCACTATAGGAAGAGTGTAAAAACTTCTTTGTCCACCAATCAATGCGAATCCTGTCGATCTGAAACTTCATCCTGAAGCGCAACAGATCATAACAGAAGAAAACAGGAGAAAACAAGCTTTTTCTTCGATCGGATTCTTCAGGTCGGCACCTGGTTATATCCGACTCTGCCACGACGTCAACGACCATTCGCCAGGCATAAAGTGCAAATCGGTCGTGAATCGTCAATAACACTTGCAAAGAACGCCCGAGTATTCAATTAAAAAGACGTCCTTACCTGGAATTGGCCGATGGTGCGGGCAACTCTGCGAAGACAATGCGAATCCTGCCCATCTGAAACTCCATCCTGAATCGCAACAGATCATAACGGAGAAAACAAGTTTCTTTTTTGATCGAATTCTTCAGGCCGGCATCTGGTTACGTCCGACTCTGCCACGACGTCAACGACCATTCGCCAGACATAAACTGCAAATCGGTTGTGAATCGTCAATAACACTTGCAAAGAACGCCCGAGTGTTCAATTAAAAAGACGTCCTTACCTGGAATTGGCCGATAGTGCGGGCAACTCTGCGAAGACAATGCGAATCCTGCCGATCTGAAACTTCATTCTGAAGCGCAACAGATCATAACAGAGAAAACAAGCTTCTTCTTCGATCGGATTCTTCAGGTTGGCACCTGGTTACGTCCGACTCTGCCACGACATCAACGACCATTCGCCAGGCATAAACTGCAAATCGATCGTGAATCGTCATTAACACTTGCAAAGAACGCCCGAGTGTTCAATTAAAAAGACGTCCTTATCTGGAATTGGCCGATGGTGCGGGCAACTCTGCGAAGACAATACGAATCCTGCCGATCTGAAACTTCATCCTGAATCGCAACAGATCATAAGGGAGAAAACAAGCTTCTTCTTTGATCGAATTCTTCAGGCCGGCATCTGGTTACGTCCGACTCTGCCACAACGTCAACGACCATTCGCCAGGCATAAACAGCAAATCGGTCGTGGATCGTCAGTAACACTTGCAAAGAACGCCCGAGTGTTCAATTTAAAAGACGTCCTTACCTGGAATTAGCCGATGGTGCGGGCAACTCTGCGAAGACAATGCGAATCTTGCCCATCTGAAACTCTATCCTGAATCGCAACAGATTATAACGGAGAAAACAAGTTTCTTCTTTGATCGAATTCTTCAGGCCGGCATCTGGTTACGTCCGACTCTGCCACGACGTCAATGACCATTCGCCAGACATAAACTGCAAATCGGTCGTGAATCGTCAATAACACTTGAAAAGAACGCCCGAGTGTTCAATTTAAAAGACGTCCTTACCTTGAATTGGCCGATGGTGCGGGCAACTCTGCGAAGACAATGCGAATTTTACCGATTTGAAATTCCATCCTAAAGCGCAACAGATCATAACGGAGAAAACAAGCTTCTTCTTCGATCAGTGTCTTCAGGCTGGTTACGTCCGACACTGCCACGACGTTAACGACCGTTCGCCAGGCACCAATTGCAAATCGGCCGTGAATCATCAGATCGAGAAAGCTTTGTTAACACATTGCGGTCCGTGTGTCGTTAGTAAAAATAAAAGATTAGTTTCCGCTCATTTTTTAGAACATATCAAACTATACATGTTTTGATTAAAATAATTACACGTTTGTTTAACAGTAATGCGATAATGAACGTCGATCGACGTCACTAGTTCTTACGCTTTTTAATCCAAAGACTTTGATTCACGTTATCGGCACATAATGTGTTAAATTATAGCTTAATAGATAAACTAATTTTCTTCTT
>NW_021848740.1:13771-23065 GCF_003651465.1 Formica exsecta
CTAGCTTTATTTTCCCAATCTTTTTGCATTACAAAGACATATTACGAAAAAACTGTCAATGACGATATTGCAAAATTGCGCTTACAATAGATAATTTTAATTTTACGGCCGCTGATTTTTTGTCTTGCGCGATTTTGTTGCATTTTGTGCTTGTCAGGCTCGAAAAGTTTTGAATGTTTGCATCGGATTGAATGCTATCGAAAAATGAGAAGTTAGTTTTGACATGCCGCTTTTTTGCATTTATTATATAGCTAATTAAATTTGATTTTTTTTCAATATTACGATTATTATTCGAAGAAAAATTCTTATATCTAAATATTTAACAGTGAAGCAAAAATCAAGAAAAAATATTTATGATACTTTTATTGCATCGAAAAAAGGACAATTTTTACATTTTTGAAAAAAAATGGGCATAAAATCATATATGTAATTATATCCGGAAATATGCATATATAATCGCGCCAAATTTCGGCTGTAATTATATACGGTTATATATGATTATATATAATCATATAAGTTTACTTTTTCTCGGATTGTATCAAAAAGTAATGCAATTATTGTTCAAGATACATAAAGTCGCTTTTACTGTTACCATTCCTAGAAAATGGAAATAAGTAAAAAAATGAATATGAATGTAAGGCTCAAATGACTAAAATCAAGAATGTGGATATAAAATGGCAATAACGAGCCAAGCGCGGTATTAAGGGCGCAACAATATTTAATCCCACTAAAAAAACCTCACAAAGGTAAAAAAAATACGCCAAGTATATATCTAAAAAATAATTTATAAAAGATCGAGTTTCAGATATCTTTTAATAATTTTTGCGATCGTGTATAACGACACATGGAGCTGTTGTCTACTCGCTGTTACTGTATGAATGACAACAAAGTGAGACATTCCATACACAATATAATAGCGCTATATATGCCGCATACCGACACGCGTCTTTGTTTACTTATTTGGCGGTATGATCATGTAGTGTAATAGGGTGTACATATACACATATTCACTTTCTCTCTCTCTCCCGCTCTCTCTCCTGCTCAACCCCCTCTCTCTCCCTCCCTCCCTCCCTCCCTCCCGCTCTCTCCCTCACCCGTTTTTTCTGTCTCTCTCTCCTGCTCTCTCCCTCTCTCTCTCTCCCTCTCTCCCGCTCTCCCTCTCTCTCGCCCGCTCTCGCTCTCTCGCCCGCTCTCGCTCTCTCTCTCCCGCTCTCTATCTCCCCCGCTTTCTCTCTCTCTCTCTCCCCTCTCCCCCTCTGCCGCTCTCTCTCCCTCCTCCCTCCTCCCTCCTCCCTCTCCCTCCGTCTCTCTCCCTCTTCCCTCTCTCCCCTCTCTCTCTTATTTATTATAAATTTTTAAAATTATAATTTTGTAGAGTAATACACGAAAGAATAATCGTACATGAGCGATACAAACGCACCTTGAGGTGCAAAATCGCTTTGCGTGTATGCGTGCGAGCATACGTACGTGAGAGTCTGAACCTTATTATTATGAAGAAAAATGAAATGTCACATTTCTGGTATACGATTATCATTCCTCAGGATTGACTGCACCAATCTTATTCAAACTGGTCGCAATCGAAAGCTTGCATCCACATTGTATAAGAAAAGTGCCGTTAGATTTTTGATTAACGGCTTGGTTCCTGAGGAATTTTAATCGAAAGTTTATTAGACGTAAAACTTCGGATAAGCTACTTGGTAGCGTCGTGGCCCCTGTACATAGGCAACATAGGCAAACCGTTGACAAGCTGAAACGTTTTTTTTTTATATACTTGGAGTCGCGACGCTACCGCGTTGCTTGATATAAAAGATAACAACATTAAAATTAATAATTAAAAATTAAAATATATTAATCACGAAAGGCGGACGTTTCGGCCCTATTTGGGGGCCATCTTCAGCGCACAAAATTAAAATTAAGGTTACATACAAAATAAAACTCTTAAATGGCTAAGCGCATAATTACGCATAAGTAAAAAAAAAAAAATAAGTGACCGTTTGCGGACTATTTTATACTCTTTGACAGGCTTCATTACGCGGCTGAATTTATTTCCTTTTAAATTCAATATGATAGGCATCACCGCAAACAGTCCATAAATCAATAAACACTCCCAGACACATGGGGTAACACATTTAATGCTACTCTGCGGTCGACCAGCCTTGCGATTAGCGTGCTGAGAACACGTATGGGATACGATCGGCCGGGACCGCCGCAACACGATGCACGACCGCCGTACGTGTTTAAGATTTATTTTAATGAAACTTTCGGCTTCTTCTCCTTCTCTTCCGCGATCGCGCATTCCACGTTGTGCTGTGACCTCTAGACTAGCGGTACTCGGCTAGGGGGCCTCGTAATGACGACAGAATTTTACTTATTAGTAACTTGTCACTTTATAGATACAAATTGCGAACTAAAAACTATGATATTATCTACTACTAAATCTTTAACAAAAATTCATACTGCCCAAAATGTAGCCAATGATTTATTGGACATTTTTAAAGAATGGAATTAATGAAAGTTACTTGCATCGTAACAGATAATGTCATAAATATGATTAAAATATATGAAATTTTAAAGAAGCATCTTCCATGTTATGCACACACTTTAAATTTAGTGTTGTGCAAGATAATTTAAATTTAGATTGTATAAAACATATCATAAATAAATGTAAAAAAATTGTAAGATTTATTAAAAATGGTTCGGTTGCAACGAAAACTTTTAAACAAGAGCACAAAAATGAGTTGGAAGATATCACAAAAAATTCATACAAACTAGTTCAAGAGATACATTATTCCAAACTAATGAGGATAGAAGAGAAAGCAGAACTCCTAGTTAGGAACTATTGGCTAAAAATCTGTATAGTAATAAAGAATATCCCGAAGATATCTTTGAGAAATACAATATCTTCGCAATGTTCTCTGAACGTGGGGCCCACGATAAACAAGACACAGAGATCGAGATTGACAAGTTTTTGAGTTGAATTTAATGATTGGCTTTGTGATTATATATGACGTTGAAAATTTGGAATGTTTTTCTTGTATGTTGAAATATTATTCCTTATATACGCTTGTTATTGATATTATTGATTGTTTGATTGCTTTATTGATGTTATTCTTGAGCGTGCACGATTATTATGAATTGACGATATTTTGGCTTTTGTTATTAACGCATATTTGAACTTCTTTCGCTTATTTGATTCTTTGTATTATTATTATCACGTTTCTTTGATCGATTTTCGAAAATATTGAACTTTTGCTAAAATTATTAGAATCCCGTTGATTTAACTTAATAATTATAAAAATTTTATTAGTCAGATAATTTGTTTAATTGCTGCCTTGATTATTGAGAACCTTTAAGAGATAATTTATTCTACTTATGTAAAATTAATTTTCGCTACCTCTTTTCATATCTTTTTGAATTTAAATTGAGAATATTAAAGCATGTATTTATTGAGCACGTATTATTGAATTTTCATATATATTGTGTACTAATCACTTTCTTATAAGATATTGTTTAATATTGTATTTCTCGTGTTCCGCCGATCTTTTGCGTGAGATTTTCGTAAAATTTAAGTGCGCGAGAAGGATCTGTGGAATTTCGCGTGTTATATTTTGCGTGTTGAATTTTTTGAATTCGGTTATTATCCCATTACGGGAAAGAGAGAGGAAATATTGCAAGAAATAATATATAATTTAGTTTTTAAAATTTATCTTGTTCCTCTTTATTATCTTGTTCCTCCCTAAAATTATTCTTAAAGAGATGACAGATATTTAATATATCATTAACATAAATATTAACGAAAATTATATAGACGAGATAATAGAAAATTTATATAGATTTTAAAAAGTATCCTATATTACACCTAAGTCTGTCGAGATCGGTTACGTAGGGCAGTGACATCATTCACGCATGCACAAAAGATTCTGTCCGTGAGACATTTTCCACGAGCTTTCATCACTGCGCGGGGTTCCCTTCCGCTAGGTTGAACTTATCGGGTAGGTCTTCAGGTGTGGGTATTATCGGCGGATCCCATTCCAACTCCGCGTATCTTTCTATTTTAATTAACCGCGACCGCAACGTCGGAACAGTTCCTTCCGAATCTTGTCCACGCCTTCCTAATTATTCGCGTAACTGCTCCAGCGATAACCGGTATATCCATTCTATGGAACGTCGTTGTCAGAATCCATGATCTTTAGTACAAAGATTCAAATACGCCAATTAACCGTTGCTTAACGACAGTCACATAAATATCGAAACCCAAAATTTATTATTATGTGCTGTGATCCATCGAGGACGCAAATATTTGCCATTTCAGATTCGAATTTTATTTGGGAAGAAGCTCTCTGAGAGAAGCAAACAATAGGCCTTTTTCTTACGCGTCAACACGTGTGTCGATAATCGAACGCAAAAACACGCGTAAACACGATCGCGATCACCGAATTTCAAAACAGGCTAAACCGACGAAATCTTCCGCAGAACGCTCTGCGCATTACATGTACACGGGTCACGCTTGTGTGCGTATTCCTTTCACACGCGCTGGCAGCGGTCACAAAACGCATAACTTGCATCACTGCACTGGCCCTGCGCGGCCCGATAGTCGCAGTGAGCCGATTCTCTGAACATCTTTTGAATATGCATGCTATATGGATTCAGCCCTATTATAAGAAGCATTATATCGTCCAAGGCTTTTCTGCAAAGAAAAGCAGTTGATTTTTTCCGACATTTAGAAGGGAATATGTATAATTAAGGTCCATGCACAAAATAAATATGCCTATGATAAAGTTCATATCTGGCTTGACTCGTATTCAATTAGAAAATCATCAATTTAAAATAAAAAAATTAAACAGCAGATCCAAGGTCACCAATATAAAGAGCGGGATAAAGGAAAAAAAGAATTATGCCAGCATGTATTTCTTTCTAATGAATAAGTACATAGTGTTTTTGTTAAAAAAAATCAACAAATGTCTGATGTGCAAATATGATATTCACAGTATAAAAAACCGAGAATAATAAGAATATAAGAATAAGTCAAGGTAACAAGTCAAATGAAAAAATTGGGAACGATGAATAATGAAAGTCTAGATGCAGAAAAATTCTTCATCCGAATTTCCATTCTTCTTTTGAAAGAGATCCAAGAAATAAGAGTCGATTCAAGTGCTCACCCGTTGTTTGATTCCTCTCATTGCTCTTGATGTCACCAACCTCGGAAAATTTCCTTTCTGCTGGTACAGAGGTACTAATAATACTGATGTGTCGAACTGCCAGTTCGTATAGCGTTGGAAATGAGTGCTTTAAGGATTTCCAATATTGAAATGGATCATGGTGTCGAGCAATTACCGGTTGTTTTAAATATTGTCTTAATTCATGGGTAAGATGTTCATCGTTCGTACTTTCATCAGTACACTTTGCCACCAAATTGTCATGAACCTTCCAAAGACTATATTGACTAATTCCCTCAGGATTTCGTTGAACTGATCGTTTTTCCTCAATTTTTTTCACACTAATAATCGATTTTATTTCTCTATTGATTCGTTCCACAGCAGCAGCTGCTGCACGGACATTTTGAAAATAGATTCATTTGAATCGCGGATCAAGTATTGCAGGAATTGAGATAATCTTATTGTTTTCAACATCTTTAAATTTCTGTTGAATCGATGCAAGGAGTTTTGTCTGGAAAAGAATTCCGTCGTTTGTTGAAGGATTAATTTGTTCAATTGATAGTGTCATACAGTGAATGATTGGTATAATAACACTGCAAGTAGGATAGTTGCTGCCGCTGATTTCCTTGATGACACATTCAATTGGCTTCATGAGAGACACGACTTCCTGTAGGACTTCAATTTGGCTATGATTTAGCATATCTGGAATGTCTGTTCTTTTGCATTTCAAAGTAATTGCATGAACGTACTGTTCCAAAGCGAGAAATCTGTCTAACATGTAGAGAGTGGAATTCCAGCGAGTCGGAACATCGAGAATAAATTTCAATGCAGTTCCCTCTGTCTTCTCATCAAATATTTGTAACCGTTTTAACTCGTCTGAAGCCACAACACTTCTTTTGATAACCACAACAATTTTCTTGACTGTAGCAATAATATTGTTGATCTCTTGCATATTCTTTAATATTTTAGGTACAAGGTTAGACAAAAAATGTGCAAAACACCAGATACGTCTTTCAAGGCCTACGACATTATGTACAGCAGCTTTAATATTTGCTGCTCCATCACTGGTGATTGCCATAATTTTTTTTCGATCTAATTTAAAATCATCAATGACTGAATTGAGACACTCTGTGAGATACTCTCTTGTATGATTTGTATGCAGCGGAAAGACTTCCAAACATCCATTTTTCATAACAAGATCTTCAGACAGGTAATGAATGGTGACACCCAAATAGCTTTGGAAAGTACAGTCTGTTCAATTATCACACGTTAAAGTATAGGACAAAGCTTTTTCAAGAATGGACTTATAACATTCTTTTGCTTCAACATAGCGATTATCCATTAATTTAGTTAGAGTCTTTCGATCAGGTATATGATAAAGTGGGGCTACTATTTTCATCAAGAAATTGAAGCCTTCTCTATCAACCATGGATAGTGGTTTTTTATCCTTGGCGATCATAAACATTAATGCTGCAGAGTAATTCTGTTAGACTGTGCTCCTCCTTCTGAAATTGATAAACGAGCATTCGACCAATGTCGAATTGACGAATGTGCTTATTGATTGTTTGAAATTTGTATGAACCTGCGAAAGAATTCGTCCTCTCAAAGGCTTCGTCGATTCGGAATAACTTGCTCTGCTGAAACGAGTCATGAATTTTAGGCTAATATTTTTTTATTGTGTATTAGAAATCAATGTTGTTACCATTGATGCTAATTTTTTTCATTTGAGCGGCGGATCATCTCTAGCTGTCGATTCACTACTAGATTTAGATGTATCATCTCTGTTATTTTTTAATATGCCAGAGCACAATAACTAATGATTTCTGACCAAATGTGATTTTAAATTCGTTGTCCCACCACAATGCTTAACTTTAGCATTGCAAATGGTGCATACAACATATTGAGCATCCTTGTTTTCAAAATAAACCCATACAGGACTCTTTTTCCTGATGCTGTAAGTAATATAACTATGCTTATCAAATCGAAAAAAAAAACAATAAAAGATGAATTAATTGCAATTTTTACCCTGAATTATTCCCCTCTACAGCTAATTCTATTTCATTCACAAGATCTTTAGTTTTATCGACTTGTGGGTTGACAATTAATGCAGTTCTCTTGTATGCTGGTTCTATTTGAAATCTGGCATTAGAACATTCGTTGCTGGAAGATGGACCTGCTGATGATATATCATATGCTTCATGATGAGAGTTCACTGTATTGCATGACGTCACTAATTCTACGTCAGAATCATATGCATGAGAAACCCGGAGGCTTTTGTTCCTAGCAAGTGGTTGCTTTGGCATCATAACTCGTGTGCTATAATAAAATATGGAAGGAATTTGAAATTATAGAAAATGATTTGGAAATCCTATGCCAGTTGCAGTAATTATTCTGATAAACTTACTAATCAATATCATCAATCGATCGGTACAAAACATTGACAGCAGGGTTCCATTCTTTAACTCTTGGACTGTACATTTCTTGGATAAATTCACAAGTCACTTTGTCATCATCTGAAATTATCATTTCAATATTACATAACAATCAATTAAAAATATTTGATAACATGATATCAATTGTATTTATAAATTCATGAAAAAAGTATGTACCTTTCGATTGAAGATATTCAAATTTAGTCAATTCTCTTTTAGCAAAGGAAGGCTGTTCATTAATACGAAAATAAATCATATGTATCCTAGGATCTGTTGGATAAAAAGAAATGATAAATGAAACTAAATTTGACTTATCGAATTCAATCAAATTCGATAACGAGAGAGATATATATAAGTTCGATGATGAGTTGTTGAAGTTAGAATTTTCAAATTACTTCTGTAAACAGCCGATAACAGTTGTGTTCTGAAATTCACTGCCAGTACTGTAAATCTATAGTTACGTATAGTATTGATTTTCAATATTGACAGTGAGTTTTGGAACACAGCCAACATAAGAACGTTACGGCAGACATTAGAATTTTAACTATTTTTGTTTGAAATTTGAGGCTGCAGAAGCCCGTATCTAACTATCCATTCAGATTGAAATTTGACCAATCAGGACAAGGAAATTTTAGTTCCTTTTATCCTGATCGGTCAAATTTCAATCTTCAATACGTAGTCCGATATGGGGTGCGTTCCGTTTCATGCATAGAGCGCACAGGTACTGCAGGACGCATAGCATGAAATGTAGGGGCCGTTCCGTTTTTTCACCACACTTCATGCACTAACCATGCGCCTTTAGTAACGGAACAGATTTCGTGCAGTTCATGCAATATATATAAATAAACATGAAAGACAGAAATTTATAAAACATATAAAAGTGCTAAGCCATATTCTCAGAAATTTTTTTTTTATAGGTTAAGGTTACGTTTCAAAATGTCCTTTTTGAGGAAAATTTTACTCGATAGCCATTCCAAAACTTTTTTGAGCATTTTTGATCGGTCCCGAGCCGGGCTATCAAGTAAAATTTTTCTCGGTGAATACGTTTTGGAACGTAACCTAAGTTAAGAGAATCTTCAATAACCAACTTACTTTCTCCCAATATTTGCTTATGTTCTTCAGGCGATACAATAATTATTTTTAATACTATATAGTTAATAATATATAATTATTTAATTTTTAATTTTTAATATTATAATTAATAATTATTTAATTTTTCTGTAACAGAGCAAAGAACATTATAGTTAATTTTTTCATAATATATGCCTCTTAAAATACAACTAATAAAATCTTTAAAAAATGTATATAATAGTATAAATAAATAAATAATAGTATAAATGTATATATAGTCGACACCGTAGACTTTTGATAGCGATTCTACCACTAAAAAAGAAGACCTACAACAGAAAGAGACAAAAGGTCACATGCACTCTTTGGCCCATCTTAAGGTGAGTATACATCTACGAACGAACCGCGAATGCGAACGTCTTGTGAAAAGTCTTGAACGTCTTTCTCGCACGAATTGTCTTTGATGTACCGCCTCATGAGGGAATCGAGCCGAATGCGAATCGAACGTTCTGTTCGCATTCGCTTTGGCGTATATATCTGCCGAATGATAACAATGAACGTTTGCATTCGCTGTTCGTTCGGTGTTCGTTCACTAAGTGTATACCCACCTTTATGTGATACATTCAGTCAAATACTGT